>NC_134018.1:56661584-56963209 GCF_040712315.1 Castanea sativa | reverse complement strand
ATATATATATATATATATATATATATATATATATATATATATATATTTATATATATCATTGTAAACCCTAAGTCACTAACCCAATCCCTAGCCGCCTCTCATAGTCTCATTCCCATTTCAATTCACGCCTCACCCTAACCCTCAATCTCTCTGTCACTCACGCAATCACGCACAAGAGCACGCAGCCACGCACTTAGCCACACACAAGAGCACACAGCCACGCCTCGGCCTCACTCTGACTGTCACTCACACAATCACTCACTCACTCTCAAGCAGGCAACCACTCCTCGGCCAAGCTCACAAAAAAGCAAGGTGTTTCATACTTCTTAGCTAAGGATCCCAATAAAAAGAAGTTTCTCTCTCGAAATTTCTCGAAGTTTCATACTCCTTTCAATACTACTCGTCTTGCAAATATAAAACTCTTTAAGCTTTGAGTTTCAAAGTGCATCATTGATGGTGCTCTTTAAATCTTGTTGATGTTGACTAGCTTTCTTCATCTATTGGTCATATTATTACTTTTTAGGGTTTTTCAGCTTCTGGGTTTTTTTTTATAGACCAGTTGATTGTTTATTGGATGACCCAGTTTTGTGCTTCATGTTTAATTTTCATATGAATCTTTATTTGGTCTTGAAGTAAGGCCAAGACCATAGGATCTTATTAGTTATCAACTGGGAAATGAGAACTGTATCTGTATATGTGTCATTGTGGAGGATAAGACATTTTGTAATGGTGATTTCTGGACTCATGAACAAAAGGGGTCATCCCATATTTGACTTATTATTATTATTGGCCTTTTGTTTTTGTGTTATTGTCTTAGGAGATAGGCTATTATGAAAGTTCACATATAGCCACACGCAAAAAAAAAAATAAATAAATAAATTGGAAATGTATTAGAGCCTAGACTTAACCGAAAATAGCATACAACATTTGATTGGGCTTCAATTTTTTATTTTTTGGTTGGGCCAGATTTGGGCCCAAGCGGCTAAACAGGGCCTGCGGGGCAGGTTTGGGCCCCAGGAAAAAATCCGATTAATAATCGGGCTGGGTTCGGGTCGTGTGTCCAGGCCCACGAGTCAGATCCAGGTACGCAAAAATCCGGCCCGTTGCCATTTCTATGTCCAAGTGGAGGGCTGAGATGCACTTTAGGTAGCTATATAAGGAAAAGGCAATTCTCTAGAATGGGGGGACGAAAGAATTAAAGGGAAAATTCTAAAGTGTAACCAAGAACTTTGTAACCGAGAAAGTGTGATTATACAAGTTAAGGCTCCTTGCCCCGCGGACCATCCCGAGGAAGAGCTTACATCAATATCTAAGCTTGAAAGTTTGACCTTGATAACCTACTTCTACAATATGAAGTTTTTCCTTAATTGTTCATTCTTCTTTTAATCATCTGACATAATCATTTAGGCTTGAAAGGTTGAGCTTGATAACCTACTTCTACAAATTAATTGTATTGGGCCACGATATAGTACAAGACCATCTAACTTGGGCCGGGGCCACTATATTTGATGTACACAAATGTCTTTTAAAAATTCAAAACTTATATAATGAAAATAAAAGTTGAAATAAATAAAGAAATAAAAAAAAAAAACAAGATTTTTAATTAAAAGGGGAAAAAATAAAATTATTATCACCTTTCAAATGTAATTAAAAAAGTACAAAGTAATAATAAAATAATTTAGTCTTCTTTATGTAAATTTCTATATAAGCAATAAAAAATGATTTCATAATAAACTTCAAAGTTTAATATTATTTTAAAGTTGACTTTGAAATTTCAAATACATATACGTTACAATTTGATTATTTTATGAGTCTATATATATATATATATATATATATATAATATTAGAATTCATATGAGTTCTACTTGGGTTTATTCTACGTCGATAATAACAACACCACTTGACCCAAAGCCTATGATATTGAATAAGTTATAAAATGTCATATTAGTACAACAATAGAACAAGTTTTACTAGTTCATTGATTCTGTATTGATATCTTGATCTAACAAACTGTTGGGGAAAGAACACCTGGGAGAGACTCTAATTGAAGGGTTAATATAACATATAGAAAGTAGGAGCACCACTTAACCCTTTGGAGAGACTCTAATTGAGGGGTTAATATAACATATAGAAAGTAGGAACACCGCTTAACCCAAAAGGTTAAACTAATAAGTTCGGATTCAATCATGTTATATTAACAACACATTCTTATTATTAGAATCTCATATTTAATATTAATATATAACTAATCACATTACCCACACGGCAAGGGAATAGTACAACATAAACATCATGGTAAGAGGGGTGATAGACTGATAGCACTTGTTCTTACATTTTTGTGACAAGTCATAACCACCCAATTATGACCTAATCGAATAATCTAACCTCAAATTGACCATGCGCCCATAAAATATTATTATGTGAAAAATCTTATGTTGCACCCTAACGAGTCATTGATTGTTTCTAAGAAAACTTTTTTGGTGAACTTAAATTAGTTGCAACAAACAGTGTAATTATGAAGCTTGTTCTCTAAGCCCCTAGCTTAAACAACCCCGGTCATTTTCTAAAGAGGTTAAATTTTTAGTATTACAAAATTCTTGCTTTGCATATAAGGAAAACTGCAAGTAGTTCCCACTTCCTACTGTGTGTCTCTCCAATTGCATGTTGACAGAGATTTGCTGGATAATAATAATATATAATCATTGAATTAGATATGGGTCCTTATTATGAGGACCGCGAATTCCACCATTTCTCAAGTTCCCTTTTAAGCTATTTTTTAAATATCTTTCAGTGCAAGCAAGGGAAAAAGCTGCTTCAAAATTGACATGCAGAAACTCTCTCTCTCTCTCTTGTATTAGTTAAACTGTTCAACGAAATTATAATAGTGTGAGATGCATATTAACCTCTCTATTTGTCACTATCCTGAATAAGTTGCTTCCTTGTGTGAGTAATTAAGCAATTGATTTGGTGCCCCATTTTATATTAACGGTGGTCCCGGTTTGGTAACTTTATAACCTAATTACGTTTAGCTCCAAAATTGGTTGTAGCATAAAACTACAACCCTACTCAATAAAATAAATATTACTGCATATTATAACAATCTCACCTTTGAGTTGCATGTTTTTTACACTCTTAATACACATGTCAACTTTTGTGTCAATCGAATGTTATTTACTATATGATCTATATCCTTATATTTTATGCATAATTTTAAATTATAAAAACTTGCAATTGAAATAATTTATTGATAACACAATTTTTAATTTTTAATTTTTTAGAAATTTCGCAAGCATGAGGGATATAATAAAAGGAAGTAATCCAACGATAAATTTATCAAAATTCATATCTAATAAAAAGATATAAATTAAGGTTGTGGTCTTAAGTTACAACCAATTTTGTAACTAAAATTTGTCATATATATGTGTGTGTGTGTGTGTGTGTGTGCATGTGTGTGTGTGGAAGTAACGTCCCAACCTTTAACTGCACTATTTTACTTTCTTCTTATAAGGCATTTTAAAATTTATCATAGACTGATAGTGTAGTAGATGAAACTTAAGACTTCAGAGTCTATTGAACTTATCAGCAAATGTCCATAGAACCTAATTGCTTTTTTTTTAATATATACATAGAAAAAGAACCTAATTATTTATGTTCACTTAAAACTTTTTTTTTAACATATAGGATAGGTACGCTTAAAACAAAATTAATATCGATGAGTCTAGTGGATTCCAAAACTTGGATACGACATAATAGGAGGCCTACAAATTTTTTTTTTTTATTCTCACCTTATAGCTTATTATTATTATTACCACACTACTGCATAACACTTTTCAGTTTGGTCCAAAACGCAATTATAATTTATAAATTAGCATTCATTAGCCACCGTATTTTTTTTTATTTCATACCCATCCATTATCTTTAATTTGTCAACAGGACATTATTATTCTTCTTCTTTTTGTCGGGATCAAATAAGACATGGTGCATGATGAAGCCGAAGAGTGAGAAGAGAAGAGGTGGTGGGGGCTTTAGGGGGGACCTATTGTCTCATATGGGCTTTTCTCATCGAAAAATAGTTGCTCTTAGAGTTGGTAAAAAGTGTGGACCCAACTCCCTTCAATTTGTGGGGCTCCAAGTGAACTGACTTTTTAGGCCCAACTGCTCCTCACATGCAACAGGGACAAACTTATTGATATTGATATCCTTTTTTATTTTTTATTTTTTTGCTGAATTTGGTATCCAAATATTTGTAGGCCTCACTTCCTCTGCCATACATTAATCCAACTATTATATTTCCCATTCTATCTTGTACTGTGGGACCCAAATTGATATTATTTTATACTAAATAAATTTTAGCCATTTTTTTATATTTTTTTATTATCAAATGCTAGTATAGTATGCTACTTTGAGACTAGGACAATAAATAACTATACAATGGTCTTATTTACCTAATGGCATTGTACAAAAAAACAAAACAGAAAAAAAAAAAAGTTTAAGTTCGGTCAAAATAAATATAAAGTCTATGGACACAAAAATTTAACAAAAAAATTTATATTTAGTTGATATGGCAGATTGTTAGTAATCAGTAAAAAGGTAATGTCAATAATATGTTTCATAAAAAACTAATAAAAACTTACCAATTCAATTATTATGAAAAATATAGTGAATTTTTTTGGTGTCTATAGCATTACTTCAAAATAACTATAATTTTATGTAAAGCTTAATAAAGAAATGAGAAAATTGGGGTGGTTGTGGTTCATGCCTCGAAATAATTCCAATTCAGGGTCTTACTTTTCATTAAAAAAAAAAAAGTTTTGTATAAAAGAAAACATAATAAAGAAATGCTAGGCTGTTAGAATCGTACCGACAGCAACTGCCCGGAAGGTTTTGCATTTTGGTCCAGTTTATCAAAGGTCGAGCCATGTTAGTAAAAAAAAAAGTTTAACCACGTTACCATCTTATTAATAAAATTGTTTTAAGGTTCAGTAAAAGAAAACAAGTTCAGTATCTGTTTGGTATAGCTTGTTTTAATGTGCATAAATGATAAAATAAGTTGGGGTTTGACTAAAAATTATAGTTAAGAAGAAGTGAAACTTTAAAAGATAAAAATTATAGTTAAGAAAAAAGTGAAATTTAAAAAGTTTTAAGTAAGAATAAACTGGTTTAACTTCATTCTTACCTTTAAATTATTTAATCTATGTTCTTAACAAATAAAATTCTTCTAAAGGTTGATGGTTATAACTAATTCATTCCGCTGATATCTAATTCAGCACCAAATCCAAAATATGATAATATAAAGCTTATTAACAAACATGTCAATCACACATGCAATGAATCCAACAAAGAATTCTTTTGGTACAACTACAGGATATGAGATCAATGGTCAATCACCAGCAATAATATTTTAGACCCTGTCCTCGTTGGACTAAGGTTTGTGGGTGTGTGTGTTTGGAAAATAATCATATATTAGTATCTCATTTCTCTAAACTTTTTATTATATAGTATGATTCAATCTTTTAAAAAGAAAACCTCATAAGTTAAATCTTCTCTTAGAGCCTATCAAGAATCAAGAGGAGGCAAAATTTGAATTCAAAACTCAACCATCATTAGCATCATAATGGCATGGGTCAAAGAGTAAAAGCAAAGTGTGTTGCAAATGAACCTTATAATTTACATTTTATGGTACTCCATAAGCATTTAAAGCCCTTGCGTCAGTTCATCATGTCGGCTAAAAGTCTTCAACGAATAGATTCAATGGCCCAAAATTTGATTACAATCGGGGAATTTTAATTTATCAATGATATATGTTTATCTCTGTTGGATATGCTAGGTAAAAGTTCTCAAATTGCTACTTTTCATTCTTATACAAATTATCTAAATTTTTTTTATCTAGCAAACTTTTTTAATGGAAAGTGTCAATTAGTTTATGCCAAAGTAATTAAATTGGCCGTTGTGCTTAAAATTTAATTAAAGCATAAGTGATTTGTAAGAGAGCTGGAAATAATTTCATAATAGATCATTGAAAGTAAGTGCAAAAATGACATGTCATGTTTTTCATTGTTGACATCTGATACGGCATGAAATTGTTGACATATGATATGGCATGCGAAAAATACAGAGGTCAACAATGAAAAATTAATGAAGTTTGTCAATTCTCAACGAAAAAAATATATATGAAGTGTGTCATACCATATGTCATGAAAGAAAAAAACATGATATTTATTGTTTGAATATTGGAAGGAGGTTATGTTCAAATTAATCATGACGTAACTTTTTGTTATAAGTATTATATTTCTAATATTATTTTGTTGGAAAAAGTACTATGATAATCTTACCATTCGGTAATATTGTTCTTTCTATGCTTCATGCGTGTAATGTGAAATTTTACAAAAGTGCTAAATACAAAAAAAAAGAGTTTTGTCTATTAATAAAGAGTTTTTTTTTTATTTAATAGTTATAATAGAAAATGAGAATTTGAATTCTAAATGTCTCATTTGAAAACACGAGAACAAGGTGCTAACCAATTTAGTACAAGAGTATTAGCAATACATAGTTATATTATGTGTAACTTAAACTTAAAGTTATGTGTTTAAACTGTTAAAGACGGCGTACTACTAATTTATAATTAAAGATCCAAGTGGTTAATTAACTGTTTCAATGCACAATGTGAATAAAATTATAAAGCAACCATTTCTCGACAATTTACGCACAAATACATGATGAATTGTTCACAAAGTGAAAACCCAAATGATAAAATCACTCTAGGGCCTAGTTCAATTCACCAATCTATTATGAAGATAGTTGCAATATAATACAACTTACAAAGCCTCCAATATATGTAATTGAACTTGTATATGAGCCCCCCACTACTGCTGCAAAAAGTTGAACTAGTTACTCTCTCTTCATAATGAACCAATGTCGCAAACCAATCACCAACTGCAAAGCAATCTCTTTGTTATTCCAAGGCCACTTGAAGATCTGTGATTGTCTTTGTGATTTCCAGCAATAAGTCAATAACACTCAATGATGAACTTAGTGTTTGGGTGAAATTTCCTCTCAAAGAATGGTCAATTTGGAGAGGGTAAACGTAAAGAGGCTACCAAGGATTTCTCAAGGGAAATATATAGTCTTAGCCTTCATGCTGATTTTAGGCTTTTAATTTCATTCATATGTATAGGTGTCACAATTAAGGCTTGATTGGCTATAAAAATAATCTAAAAAGGATAGTACATGAATTTCCTTAACAAACTTGCTCAACCTAATGTTTATCGAGTTTTAAACAAATCTCTATGTAACTACTTTTTTGAAAATAATCAATTTGCTCAAAAAGTCAATCAGGAAGTACCAATTCACTTGCTCAAATTTTGTGGTGATGCACTTTGGAGGGCTTTTATCTAAACTTGATCCTCAATAACATCGTTCAATTACAACTACAATTTTTCATGCAGAATTTGGTCAACATTAAATATCCTAATACTTTTACAAGATTTAAGAGAAATTATTGGTAAGCAACATTACTTGTTATTTCTATGAAGGTTAATCTTAAACTTGAAAACAGGACACATCACTTGAGTGGAGGGCACTTGTTATTGCACTTGTTATTGCACCAAGTTTCAACCATTTTAAACTTAACATATGGGGCATGTTAAGTTTAAGCTATACTTAATGCAGTTTTTTTTTCCATATTACATCTCTTATTATGAGCATTAGCATTGAGAGGTGTAAAACCCTCCAAATTGCTATTTTACATTCTCAGAGGCCCAAAACATGCTTTATCTAGGTTGCTATTGCTAAAAAACTATAGCAACTATGAACAATTTTGTATATATACAAACAAAAATATATTATTTTATTTGGTTTGTTTCATAGGAAGAGAAAGATAATGAGTGGGAGAGAGAGAGAAAGAATTGGGGAGGAAGAGAGAGAAATTAATAGGGTTAAAAAATAAGAACTGAGATGTTAAGT
This sequence comes from Castanea sativa, assembly GCF_040712315.1. Classification (NCBI taxonomy): domain Eukaryota; kingdom Viridiplantae; phylum Streptophyta; class Magnoliopsida; order Fagales; family Fagaceae; genus Castanea; species Castanea sativa. The sequence goes on along the minus strand of NC_134018.1, from coordinate 56,955,245 downwards.
GAGTTATAAAATAAGATATTAAAATAGATAAGCTTTTAAGTATGTAATATATGTATTTTTTTGCATACCCAAATGCAAATGCTAACTTGAGTATTTTAACAAATCAATATTTTGTATTAGGGCAAAATGGGTAAATACCCTTAATTTTAAAACTATGTAGCAAATTACCTCCCTTTCTAAAGCATTTAGTAACATGTCTTTGTTTTTGGTACTCAATTTTAACAAAATTGAGTTTAAGGTGAAACTCAATATTAACAATGTCAAGTTTTGTGCATCTTTTGTTAATGTCGAATTCTACTTAAATATACACATAAAACTCGATATCACACAGAACTCAATTTTGTTAAAACTAAGTTTCAAAACAAGTGCATTTTGCTATATACTTAAAAAAAAATGAGTACTTTGCTGCATAGTTTCAAAATTAAAGGTATTTACCAATGTCCCCCGATTAGGATTAACATCATACTCTCATGTCCTTTATGTTTATAAAAGGTCAACATAATTATAGATTAACAGTTACCTCGTTTGGACAAATCTGAAGTCTTTTTAAAATTAAATTATATAGAAAGAAAACAAAATAATGGTTTTTTCTAGATTTAAAAAAAAATGAAAAAATTAATGGTTTTCTTTTTTGACAATGCAACTAGTTTGTATTTTTTATAAAAGTTAGAATTAACTAGTTTGTAACTTTGTGTGTGTATATATATTTCAATAATAATAAAAAAACTAGCTTGTAATTTTGTATTTTAGATATTTGGTTTTGTGTATTATTTCTACTTAGATTTTAAAAATGAATTCGGTTAACGCATGTTTTTAGAGTTCACATTAATCATTTATTTATGAAAATATTTTATGTGGGATTGAAAAAACTGTTTTAAAATTTTGTAATTTTTCATAAAAAAAAATTAAAATAGTTTATTAGTATATACCTAATAGCACACATTAGTAAACCCCTTTAAAAATTTATGATAAATGATAACTAAAAAAAAAAACACATTTAAAATAAGTTATAAAAAAACATAGTTAGCCCTCCCAAGTCTCTATCTCATTTCCAATTTTCTCAACGCTCAAAAACTTTGATAAAGAAAGGAACAGCACACGTCAACTCTTGGACCAGTTCCTTTTGTACAATTGTTTGTACCTACCTGCAGCAATGCAACACAAACAAAGTGCAAACAGATAAATACCAGGATTTTACAGTTCACACACGCACAGAGAGAGAGAGAGAGAATCCAAAGGGGTGGCGGTGACGGTGGGGTGGTGACTTTGACGATGGTTGAAGATGAAACTGAAGAAGCAGAGAAAATGGAGACAGACCAAACTTTTCTTACACACAAAGGTCACCACCAAAGTGCTCAGAAGAGCTCTCTTTCTTAATGGGTCCCACACTAGCAATCTCTACCCCAACTGTCACGTATTCCTCCACTGTCACCCAACAACATTGTAAAGGTGTCTCCTTTCTCTTTCACCACCTCACCACACCTCCACTTTTCTCAGTCTTTAATGGCTGCCCCATTTCAGAACAAAATTCTTACGTAATAAAAATGATGGGTCGGTGTTAGATAAGCATTTCAACCTCTCTTTTTTGGCAGTCCCAAAGATACCCATAAGGGAAAAAAGTCTTTGTTTTTGGTATAATTTTGTTGAATTTTCATATGGGTACTTTTAGAAAGCTTTGGTTTTCTTGGCTTCTCTCTTGGTGCTTCAAGCTTTGACACTTGGTGGAGGATTCAGAGAGTTTGGAATTTTTGGAAGTGAGTGATTTTGAGTGTTTCAAGTGGGTTCTATTTTTGGGGGGCCTTTGATGGTACATTGGAGAGACTTGCAGGTTTGACTTCCAAAAATATTTGTTGTTGTTTTGGTAGCTGAAGCATTTGCATCGGATGAAGATTTTTTCAATTGGTTTTGGCAAAGATTGACTGTGCAATTTCCAGAATCATCAATCCAGTTGTATAGAAAAATCATCAAAGTTGGATTCAACTGTAGTGGTTGTGGGATTTGGGTTTGTGATCCTCAAGCTTTTGATCACCTTTTTTCACAGAGTTGGTAATTGAGTTGTTCATTGAAAGTTGAGGCTGAATTATTGAGGTTTGACCTATTTGGCATCAGTTAAAGTTGAGAGGATTAGTTATCTTAAATGGTCTTTTCTTTGAAGGGAAGGCCAGAATACCGGAATTGTGAGCTTTGTGAAGTATGTGAGATGCTGTTTAAGGCTTGTAGATTAAAAAAGAAGGCTCTGATACCTTGCCATCCAAAGAAAGCTTCATTAGCTTGAGCTTTACACTGTTGAAAGCTTGAGGGGTTGGAATTGGAATTTGTTCATCTTTCTTTTCTCTGTTAGTCCAGCTAGATTTCTGTTCATCTAAGGGCTTTACATTTGAGGTACTTATTTCTTTATGATCACAATTGTTTGCTTTTATTATATCAAATTAACAACTTGCTACTAATTAGTATGGTCTTTTTGCATTTCATATGTGGAAACCAAAATTTTTGTAGTTCTACCATGATTTGCATGACCAATATAGTACTCCTATTTAAATCCGCTGTTTTGTTAACATTGCAGCAACTGTGACCCTAGTGTTGAGAGAAGGAGATCGTTGATACTTCTGGTTAATAGACTTATGCTGCTTCTATATTATCTCTTTTTTTCTGTTCATCAGGTTTGATGTGGGTATTACTGGTGTGGAATTTTGATTGAACAAAGCCAAATTAAATTCAAGAGTCACTCATTCAACATGGGGAAGAGATCCCAGAGACGCCTTGTGCGGTATGAAAAAGACCAGTCAGGCTGTATGTGGGGCTTGATCAGTATCTTTGACTTCCGCCAGGGTCGCACTACTCGGAGGCTGCTTTCAGATAGGAAGCGTGGGAGCAGGCAAGCTGTAGGTAAGAATTCAGTTTGTTATTCAGACTTTCAATAATAAAAACATAGATGCAAACATGTATTTTATATGGAATGTTTCTGGTTTGGACAAAATGCTACTTGTAACATGCAAGCATTTCCTATTTTTATATGTTAAAAAAAAATTAATGTTGTTCCTCATTTATTATTCATGTGTGATTTCTGGATTTGGATTCTTTAAGGTATTTTGCAAGACAATAGTCAATATTTAAGATGTCGATTTACGTGTGTTTTCTTTCTGAATTAGGATTATAGTTTAACATGCTAGTAAATTTCAAGAAACTCTATTTTGTTAAAAAAATCATGAATTTTATTAAAAAGGCATTGATCCTTATTTGTTGAAATTTCTATTCCTTTCTGCAGGTGCTGGATATTCAAAGAACAAGTTTGAGATGTTGGCTGATTTAGATGAAGATAATCAAGGCACTCTTGTAAGTCTTGCCATTTAGTCCAATGGCCAAACTTGGTGTGAAGTTGGTTACTTTAATATGGTGCTATCTTGTGGAAATAAGTGATCATGATATTGTTTCAATAATACTAAATTATAATGTTTCAGGATGGTGAAGACAGTACAACAGTATTAGTGACAACTGATGCTGGTAAGCCGAGTGTGAAGAAACTCATAGAAGAGGAGATGTTCAATGAACAAGACCTCAAGAAGGGCAATGGCAATGTTGAAGTAGAAATAAAACTGAGCAAGTCAGGACATGAAGGCCACATAAATACAGAGCACAAAAAAACAAAAAAGAGTCGCAAGAAAAGCCGTGATATGGACAAGCATGACTTGGATGCTGATAAAATCTTGGAAACGGAATGTTCTTGTAATCAGAACTCAGAGAAACAATCAATAGATAATGTTGGTATAGATGAAATAATGGAAGAGTTCTGTCATTGGATCCATCAAAAGAGTTTAAGTACTGTGAAGCATGACCAGGATGATGAAGTTCAAGTGCAATCAAACCAGAAGCATTCTGATTTTGAGAAATTGAGCAAGGCAATCAAGGAATTTATAAATCAGAAGTTTATAAATGCAAAACATCTCAAAGAAAATGGGAAAAACCTCCACTCTAAAGAACTCATTGGTGCACTTGAGATTTTATGTTCAGATGAGGAATTGCTTCTGAAACTAGTACAAGACCCGAACTCACTTTTGGCAAAACATGTTCTAAATTTGCAGGATTCCCAGGTAGGGAAAGGCAAAGAACCCAAGTCATTTCCAGGATCCAATATGTCAGAACTGGAGCTCAGTGGTTTAGGAAAATCTGAGGAACTTGTCAGTCATAAGCAGCAGCGTAACTTTTTCAGGAGAAAGGTCAAGTCTCAGGAAAGAAACCCACTGAAACAGAATGCAAATTCTGAAACCCCAAATAGAATTGTTATTTTGAAGCCTGGACCAGCAGGCTTGCGAAATTCCAAAACTGAAAATAGTCTTGGCTCTTCACCAGAACTTGTTGGAGAGAAAGGATTGACTGAGAGAGTTGGTGCACATTTTTTTCTTGCTGAAATTAAGAGAAGGCTGAAAAGTGCCATGGGAAAGGAATGGCATGGAATCTCTACTACTGCTGTTTCCGGTAATTTTCCTCATAAGCTTCAAAGTTTGAGAGATGGTGAGTCACGGACTGATAAGGAAAATGCAAGAAGAAATTCTCCAGGTAAAGATCATTTCTATATGGAAAGAGTTGTCAGACCTGCTGTTGATGTCAAGAAAGGAGACAAGACTGGAAAACTGAAAGATGCTGAAATAAGTAAAGAACATCAAATTGATGGTTATCCCAAGCAAAGGGCATCTAATATCTACATTGAAGCCAAGAAACATCTCTCTGAGATGCTGAGCATAGGGGAAGAAGGTGTAGATTGTTCGAGCAAACAAACTCCTAAAACCCTAGGGAGAATTCTCTCTCTACCTGAGTATAACTCGACTCCTGTTGGCAGTCCCGCAAGGGACTGGGAGGATAAATATGTAACTGCACAGATGAGGTTTTCTGCCTGTGGAAAAACTAGGAAGGTCAATTCAAATACACAGTCTCCCAAAAGAGAAAACAATGCCAGCCCTTTAGGTTGTGCAGCACAAAACTTAGAGAGTGAGTCGTCCATTTCTGACTGCCCTGATGATAAAGTACAAGCTGTTAACTCAAATCCAAATATATCAGATGATATTTATCATGACAATGGAGTGGAAGAAATTGTTGTTACTGCTGATGATGAGATGAGTCCTGAAGGTATTATTTTTTTCAACTGTCCAATTTATTGTGAGTAGCATTTTCATATTTTTTTAGCTTTTTGGATTCTTTAGTGCTTATTCATTCATACTTCTGCAGGAGTTGTCAAGACTGTAGAAGTGACTGTGACTGAAATTGTAGTACAGGAAGAGATTAGTGTCTTGGATGCTCATCCTGATTCAAGTGACTCTTCAATTACCAGAGATGACGAAAATGCTGATATGTCTGAAATTTGTGATGATAGAGGATATAGCGAAAGCTTGAAACAGGTAATAGATCTTAGGTACTATCCTTTTCCTAGGAATTGCAGGCATGGATTTTAAATTCCTATGATATTGTTGAAATCCAATGCCCATTTGTCTAAAACTATTGGATCTCTAGTTACTAAAGAACTCAAAATCTTCATAAATGAGAGGATTACATGCCCTTATTAAAAACTGGGACTCATAATTCCAAGCTCTATAACTCATCACTGCCACCAGTGTTTACAGCTCTACATCTCAATATCATAAATGCCATACTTGTGGCTGTTTTGGTTATGCCACTGGAATGAAATATTTCAGTACGTTGCATACTAGTGTACTGTTTCGGGATATAATGTGTTAAATTTTAATTCATTATCCTAAGTGTAGCTATCAAATTTGGCCCATATATAACTATTAAAAGTTTAAAACTATCCAAGTTAACCTTTAAAGTAGGAACAAAAAATGTGGCCATTGTCCTCAGATGGCCACCTCTTCCATTAATGTTACAACCACTTTGATCACATACTAACTTTAACTCACCTTTACATTTTTTTTGGGTTGGGGGGGGGGGGGGGGGGGGATGAGTACACGCCATTTCTTTTATCAAATTGAGAGATTCATACATGAAATTCCAAAAATGAGAGAATTAATTTAAATTGAGATTTTATTTTTAATTTTAAGTCCTGAAACTTGTGACTCGTGATTTTGAGTTCCAAACACAAGAAGAGGACCTTAATTGTTTTTTTGTGATGTAATTTTTTTATATTTTTGGATATTTCATGTTCCATTCCTTACATTTAAACTAGTTTTAAAATAAATGGTAGACGTGTTCAGAGATGATAAAGTCCATTTGTGCTTTGCCATTGTGGCAAAGGCCAGGGGTGATGTTATACTTGCAGCTGGTTGATTTGTCTGCAGTTTTTGACCTTTTTCCAAAGAGCATGTAGGAACATAATGATGCATTTTGCAAGAACAAAGTAATTAGAAATACAAACGAAGGGGTGATAAGACTTGATGGTAAGAGATACTAAAAAGCGAGAACTTTTAATATCTTGGATAAAAAATTCATAAGAGAGAGATTGAAGAGGATGTGAATCATAGGATAAGAGTAGGGTGGTCATTGGGTGGATGACGTGGAGAAGTGCATTAGGAGTATTGTGTAGTTATAGAATATTTAATGAGTTAAAGAGAAAATTTATAAGACTGCTATACAACCATCTATGCTTTATGGTATCGAACATTGGGCTGTTAAGAAGCAAAATATTCATAAAATGAGTGTAGTTGAAATGAGAATGTTAAGATGGATAATTAGAAATACACAAAAAAATCTGAAATGAAGAAATCTGCTTAAAGATAGGGGTAGCTCCTATTGGTGAAAGGATGAGGGAGATCCACTTGAAATGGTTTGGTCATGTTTAGAAGAGAGCGATTAATGCACTGATATGAAAGAGTGTGTTGATCTAAGTTGAGGAAACGAAAAAATGTAATAGGGAAGACCCAAAATAACATTAGTGGAAGTAATAAAAAAGGACTTATCAATTAAGGAAGTAATAAAGAATATGACTTCAAATAGAATATAATGGAAGAAAAGAATTCATGTGACCGACCCTAACTAATTTGCTAAGGATCCATAGCCAACCCCAAAAATTTAGGATTAAGGCTTGTTGTAGTTGTTGTTGTTGTTGTTGTTGTTGTAATGTATCAAAAGCAGAGCCAAAAGACAACAAAAAAAACTCTATAATTTGTCATCCCTCTGTGTTTTTCTTGTATGGATTTGTCCTCCATATCTATAATTTTATCCTAACAACTATTTTTGTTCTTCTCCCAGGAATCATTTGAAGAGAAGGAAGTGCCATGTTCTCTGCTAGAGTCCCCTTCTGACTCCTTAATCAACAAGAAAAATGAAAATCTGGATATTTGTGTTGTCAATGTACCAGAGCGGCCAAGTCCTATATCTGTTCTTGAGCCACTATTCCCAGAGGACGACATCAGCCCTACAAAGTCCATATCCCAACCTGGTAGGCAGTCATTTTGAAATTTTAATGACTCGAAACATTCACAATTCATTTTGGGTATTAGGCTAATGCCAATTTATTCACAATCCTTCAGACAGGCTACCAGTGCAACCGATACAGATTCAATTTGAAGAACATGACTCTTCAGCTGCTAATCAATTTAACGGTGGAAAAACTTGTCTAGAAGAAAATGAAGTTACGTTTGAATATGTAAAAGCAGTCCTGCAAGCATCTGGCTTGAACTGGGATGAATTCTGTGTGAAATATCATACTTCAGACCAGCTTCTTGACCCATCATTGTTTCACGAGGGTGAGTTCTTTCCCAACCAGCTCTGCTATGACCAGAAGCTCCTCTTTGACTGTATTGATGAAGTTCTCCAGGACATTTGTCGGCACCATTGTAGTTTCTTCTCTTGGGTGTCATTCATAAAGCCTAGCGTAAAGCCAGCTCCAAACATGAAAAATGCTATTCGTGAGGTTTGTGAAGAGATATATTGGCATCTCCTTCCTCTGCCTCTGCCTCGTACTTTGGACCAAATTGTCAGAAAAGACATGTCAAGGATGGGAACATGGATGGATCTTCGTTTTGATGCTGATGCTATTGGTGTTGAGATGGGTGAAGCCATTCTCGAAGACTTAATGGAAGATGCCATATTAAGCTGTATAAATGAAAATCCAGATAGTGTGCATACTGTCCTTCCAGCTGAGTTGGAGGACAATGCAAGTAGCATCAACTTGTAAAAGAAAATTGACTTCTTTCCGTTCATGCCATACATTGACCGACCTAGTGTTAAGGCGGTAGGAAAGCGCAATGTTTCTTGTTCATCAGGGAAACAAGTGACATTCACCATTTCGGAGGGACTTTGAACATCCCTTGGACGGACGGTTTGACATGGCTTCTTCTAACTTGTGTATTGAAATGTTGTAGATATCTTACACTCTTCGACATTATAGAACCATGGCTTTTGGGCCCTCATAGGCAAAAATCATCAAAACAAAGAATCCTTCCTGGATTGGGGATCTGAAAATCCAGTTTGCAAGCGCTGCCTGCAAGAATACAAATAATGCCTGTTTTCTATGGCAACTTTCAAGCGAGTACCAGTATGGAAATCTGGGTCAGTGTGCATTTTCCCAATAATGATAGAGGTGTTTTTGTTGTATATTTTGTAGAATATGATGTGATAATTTAGTCTAGGGTGTGTTCTTCAGTGTGTTTGATTCCATTTATTCTTCTCTGTGTTCACTTTTCTTTGTTTTGAGGGCGTGTTTCTTTATTTTATTTGTTTCGTTGCTGTATTTTCCAAGGTGGTGTGATTTGTTACTAATTCTGTAGCATAGAAGGAAAATAAAGTAACTTCACAATAGGAGTGATTTGCTATACAAAGTGAGTGTTATGCGATGGATTACTGATTTCAATACAAGAAAAATACGATATACTTGTACCAGCTGTTATTGGTAGTTCTGAAAGACCAGCAAAATTTCTGGTCACTCATCTGTAATTTGAGATGATCTTTTCGCTAGAAGTAATTTGAGATTATTATGCACTACTGTCTTTAATATATAAGTAAATGCAACAACTACAAATGTAGTCCTTAATCTAATGTTATTGTGTTACTCGATGAGACTATGACCAGAGTTAACCCCAAGTTGTAGGACTGGATGGATATTTTAGAATAAGGGGCTTTAAGCAGGACTAAAATTGAGTTTACGGATAGCAAGTTCAATAAACATAGAAATAGGGTAAATAATAATAATAATAATACACTAGAAATAGGAATGTGAAGGGATGGTAAAAGTTGATTGTCAAGAGGTATCAAAATGTGATTACCTTAAAAATCTTAGATCATTAACTCATAAGAAGGGCTGCACTTGGGTTGGTTTTAAGGGATTTTACAACCTAACATGACCCCATCAGAGTAAGAAACCACCAGCACAAACCAATTTACATGTTCTAAACTAATCTATCCAAATCAACCCCAAGGTGATTGGGTTTGTCAGCTTACATTTTGAACTATTATTTTGACTAAAACGTCTGAAGGCTCAAGATTTTGAGAATGTGAGATACCAAATAATATTGTGGGAGGGAAGTGGCATATGGATTACAGAATGAAATGAAATGCACCAATTAAAACTTGATATATATATATATATATATGTAAGCATTACATTGATTTGGTTCAAGTTTAATGGATCTCAACTAAATTACTCTGACATGTCATTTGGGGACATCCAAGAGGTGTGTTCAATGGATTTAATGGATGTGTCGTAAATCTGAAGGTCTCAAATTTTATCCACCACACTATTGATCCATCAAATTTGTGAGGTATCTCATAAATAGGAAACGAAATAATCTATCCAAAAGCTAAGATACTACTTTCTTATATTGAAATAAATAAAAATTAAACTAATAGTTTTAACAAAAAACCAACTCAATATAAACCCAGCCAACTCAAGTAAAACAAATTTATTGTCTTAAGATTGGATTGGGTCTGAGTTATCAAGTTCTATGCACACACTTAATCAGGATTATGGTGTAATCATAAAAAATCTATAAAATTGTATAAGACCTATTATGATACGGTACAAATTGTTGATCTATTAAGAAGCTACATGTTCTTGAAACAAGCACAACCAAAATGAGAACATTATGATGGATGAATGGGTATTCTAGGAAAGAAGAGATCAAGAGTGAAAACCTAAGTTCAAGGTGAAGGTGGTTCCTCTTAAGGAAAAGATGGAGAAGAATCACTTATGATGATTTAGCGTATGCAATTGAAAGTAATCAATGCAATGTTGAGAAAGAGTAAATTAATTAATTTTGATTAAATTAAAAAGAGATCAATAAAAGCCTAAAATACTAGTATGATTAGGGAAGGAATAAATAGTATGATTTTTTTTTTTTAATTTTTTTTTTGATAGTTGGGGGAGGAAGGATTTGAACCATGAATATCTCCATTAGAAACGCTAGGAGATTTCAATTGAATTATAAGACTCTCGGCTATATAAAGTCTGTTTGAAATCCGCTTATTTTGTTGAAACTGAAAACTTTTTGCTGAAAGTACTGTAAATAAAGGTAAAAGTTAACTAGAATAGTACAGTGAAACCCATGAATAGTACCAAAAAGTACAGTGGAACTCATAAATAGTAGCAAAACTAAGCTGAATAATAAAATGAATTGACAAAATAATCTATGTCAAACGGACACATAATATGATTTTATAATTTATATGGTGATAAAATGACAGAAAAATACATGGGATCCATTCAATTAGTTATTAAACCATATCCACGCCTAATTTGATTGGGATTAAGGTTAACTGAGGTGAGTTTCTTCTTTAGCATTGTTTAAAATTTTTCAACACATTGGAAGGCCGCAACTTCCGGGAACCCATTAGGCTTTTTGGACCGCTTGGAGGCAGAGAAATGGATTTTAAACACCATGTCATGTTTACAAAAGGAACCTATTAAGACATATACAGCTAGTGGAGACTCCAGAGTATAAAGACAATTTTTTTTTTTTTCAGAATTTTATAGAAAGCATGTAAACTTTTACACAATGTTTTCGAGTGACCAAGTTTAGCCTAGAAAGTCTCCTAAAGAATAGAGTTTACCCTAGAAATATTTAGGAGGTATTTGGAAAAATAGTTTAAGTTATGTTGTTTGGGTGTTTTTGATATATATGTGGGTGAAAAAGTGTGTTGAAATGTGTGTAATGTTATTTAAAATGTGAAAAAGATTGTTAGAACTCATCTTCCAAACAGGGCCTTAAACTCCTTGGAACCCATCAAGGCTCTGCAAAATCTTTAAGCTACATATCCATCAGCGTGATTTCAAAGCATTGTTAAGAAGATGAATGTGGAGTACAACTTAAGCTCCCACAATCATGTTACTAGGCATGTGCAAAGCAAAAGTTAACACCTCTAATGAATATTTTATATAAAATTAATTTAATAGAATCAAATCTTTACAGGAAGAGTATATGTGACATTCCCAAAAAAAAGGTATATGTGACAGATAACAAAAGAGAGAGAACCCTCAAGGACTCCATAGACACAGAAAAATAGTTACTTATGTTTTTTATTTGCCTGTGAACATACAGTCATAGGAGCTCTTGCTCGCTTCTTGTCAAATGCACTTGTTCTGCTGTCTAAATCATCATCATCGTCGTCATCCTCATTATCACCTCCATCTCTAGCAGATGGAGTATATTCCTTGGCAATAATAGCAGCTTTTCTTTTTCCAGTGTTTAACTTAGCACGTAGTTTCTTTTCAAGTGGGTCGTTTGAAGGTCTAAATTTGGCCTGGCGTGAGACCTTTGCACCCAATCCAAGCCTACAGGAAAATGTGAAGGGTTGTGGTGAACTTACAATTTCCCATCAACATTAATAGCTATAACAGACAGCAAAGATGGTTATACACTTATACTGACCTATAAGGTTGACCCTCTGATTCTACTTCTGGCGGTTCATTCTCTGCAGCTTTGCTCATATTATTAACCCATTGTTCAGCCTGCATATTAGTAGATTGTATTTGTCAAGCTCAAAAAAAGTCATCTTGAACATAGGTTGGAGAATTGACAATAACAGCAAAGTGGAGAATGTATTGTACTTAGGACCTGTCCTGTGTACATAATTACCCGCCCTATTGTGTCCATACTTCTATGTTTATTCTATGGACGTGAAAAATAACCCAAATACTCCATATGACCCTTGGCTCTCTAGATAAGAAAAATATGCAGTATATTAGCCCACATAAACCTAATGGCTTTATTGATACCCAATGCATGCTGAACTCTAAATATAAGATATAACGATACTAATTACTTTGATTAACTCTGTGTTAGTGTCTCTCGTGCATTTGATACCCTCTGGTTACCCATTGGGAGAAAGCACAAGTTATAAAAAATAAATAAAAAATGAAGACCCGATAAGAAACCACCTGATCAGGCAGAAAGCATAGAAAAGTTCTGCAAGCCCAACATTTTAGGACTTCGAAAATGTAGTAATTCCTACTTTGGCACAAAATTCCCTCCAAATCAGTTTGAAGGAACCTCCTCCAACTCGTTACATGATGAATAAATAGATTCCAAGAATAGAAAAATTGGCTGGAGACCTCACCTCATGAAGTGAAGGTCACTAATTTGAGTCTTCCCTACCCCTTCCCCTTAGGACCAAAAAAATTATCCAAAAAATATATATGTGGTGATAAAACAACCGTCCGCATTTATTTTATCACATGACCCATTAAGCTTAAATAAGTGAGTATGACCATTACATAATGTTAGAATTTTAGTTGGCTAATATCCATGAGTGTATTTAGAATAAGTGTTGCTACTTTTGGTTCAATAAAATAAAGTCTGAAGCAGCTTAAAGTAAAACTTGTTTATCCTCAAAAGTTTCTCGATCAAAGCTCCCCTCAAGGTATTGGTCCAGTGGAACCAACCCTAAGGGGCAAACCCCGAATGCCTACACACCCCCACTAAGTAGGCATCTGGTAAACCACGAAATGCCTTAGCTAGGACTCTAGGAGTCAACTCAAAACCCTGTTTTTGGCCTGCTTAAAAGCAATTGAGGCCCCTTGCTCAAGCAAGCCCTTAAGTTTTTGAATTCCACGAAGTGTGCAAAGGAAGCCGCTGGAAGCCTTTTGTTTTAAGCGATCCAAAGTGAGTAATTTGAAGTTCATTAAATGCATGCAGTGGGGTAGTTGAGTGCTGTGGGCTAGCATGAAAACAAAAGAAAAAGGGCTAGAGGTTGGATGGCAGAAAAACTAAGAGGAGATTCTTCAAGCTGAGTGCTGCCATTTGGAGAAAGCACCAAGAGAGCAAAACCAAATCTTTAGAGCTTCAGCCATTTCATTTTTCCAGCTGAGAGAAAGAAAGAGAGTGAGCTTTTGAGAGCTAAACAAAAAATATTTTTCTCTCCCTCATCTCATTGTATTCTTGATCTTGAGCATTCTTTTAGGCTCAATAAATTAAGCAAATATCACAGAACTCATTTATTTACCCCACCTATATTTCAATCTCATTGTGAGCAAAGTGAGGTTGAAACCACAGAGCTATAATCCAGTGGGGTTCACAAAGGAAAACCTTCAAAAGGTTCTTAGAGTGACAGAGGTTCTGGTAACTAAAGAAGAGACAATTACACAAGGATTCCGGAGAATTTGGGAGTACTGCAGTAGGAAGGCAAGCAGGGAGCTTGCAGAGGTTGTGTAGGTCTAGGCTAGGCAAAGGTTTCGTAAGTCATTGGCCATGTAACTATTCTTTTATGGTGATTTTCGATGCGACTGTCTTTGTCCACGTAGTGATTTTTCCATTGGAAAGTTTTTCCTTTGGTTTTCCACTTCATGACCATTCTATGTGTCAACAATTTCTTTTTTTTGAAATGGTTAGAAATCTCTACTCTTCTACTGGAACCCCTACCCTCACCCTCAACCCCTAGGTATTACCTAGGGAGACGCCATCAGACCTATTGGGTCATTGGCATGTCACCAATTTCTTATTGATGTGGTATTTATTTATCTGTGGTGTATATGTATAATCTGCTGATTTAGTATATTGTGAATATATATATATACATATCTCGTTGAGTTATAGATTATTATTTTTTGTGATTAACTATTAAATCACTTATTATTGTTAATCACCAAGAGATCTGAACATTAATCCGTTTAGGATTTTTCACATAGGTATGGACCGTATGGTAATTAATAATACACATAGATAATCATTTTAGTTGTCACGTAGTGGTTTTTGCGCTTTCCTTAGTGCTTACTATAACTACTTTAAATTTCTTCAAATATTTTGCATGAGCTAATTAAACACATTCCTACTCTAAGATTTATACTAGAGAGGAGGGAAGGAAGACAAATTGCCAGTATCCTTCAGTAGTCACTTGGAATGTGCATCAGTCACATTAGAATATTCACCACAGTATGCAATTTAAAGAAGCAAATCCATTAATCAACTATGTAATCAATAACATCACTTGTACATTGTTAGGATAAATAATTAAAAATAAAGGAATAGTTACCAATTTCAATCCCATATCCCGCTTAACAATTTGTGGAAGGCCAGTTTTTTGTGGTGTCTCTTTAGTGCCCATTGGCAACTTCTTAGCCAGCCTCCAAAATTAATGTTCAAAGTCACCTGCAAAGAGTCATCTATTATACAACTTGTAGCGAAAACATAAGCAATGATAATTTGATAGTTGGGGTAGGGGGGATTTGAACCCTCAATGTCTCCTTTGAAAATACTAGGATTGTCAACCAGTTGAGTTACAAGGGTCTTATTCTAACTGAATGAGTACAATATTCAATTCGCCTGAAATGAATGAAACATTGACCTGGGTGTGCAATAAAGCAAGATGTTTCTCCAACAAATGTGAAATCCAAAGTTGGGTCTTTGTTCATACACTACATATAGGTTTATGGAATCAAAGTTTTCTTCAAATGTACAGAAGACCCCTTTAAATTGATTTATCAACGAAGATGCTATTCCCAATAACTATATCTTATAGTGAAGCATTATTACAGCAGAACTTTCTGCTAGCCAATTTCTCAAACACTTGGTGTGCGCGTAAACACAAAAACAACGTATGCACATACATATAAACACACAATTTACATATTTGAATTGTGTCAAGGCGTAGGAAAGAAAAGAACCTGTTTTTTGTTATCAAATCACAGTTTGGGCGTTGTACTTGTCTTGTGTCCCCCTCTCCCTATTTTTTTGTGGTGCTGCTTGTCCAGACTCTGTTTGGTCATAAACTTTCGAAAGTGTTTGCTATTTATTTAGCATTGGTTGCCTAGAACACCGTACCTTGGGGCGAAGACCTTAGCAGCCGGAACAAGAGCTGAGACAAGAACTGCGGCCGCTCCTTGTTGAGAACAGCGGCTGCGAGGTAGGAGGCGGGAGTGGAAGGGAGGGATTGGTCTTTGGGAGATGTCGCCTATGACTGCGCAGAGGTGTTGGTGATACTGATGGTGAGTGATTCTAGGAACAGTGTGGGTTCCCTAAATGTTTTTTTTTTCTTTTAATTCCGAAATTTATTATAAAACAAAAAAAAAAACCGAAACGACGTTGTTTTAGCTAAATTAAGGTATGATATAATTAGAGTTTAACGGAGTACCAAATTGACAACAATTAAAAATTAAAAGATTAAAATAACAAAACTGAAAATTAAAGGATTGAAATAAAAAAAGTTGAAAGTTAGAGCATCAGTTTTGAGTTTTTGCCTATAAAAAATTATGCGAGTATCGGCCAAAACCTTTTGGGTTGTTTTTTGCATTTTACACATTTTTCTTAACATCATCATTCTAATATGCAAATAGTAGGTCAATTACTCGCGCTTTGCGTGTGCAATAATACTATTTTTTTTTAGTATTATAATGTTTAAAAGTGATATATAAATAACTGTGTGTATTTTTTATTTATTTAAAAAAGAAGTAAGGTAACGTGAAATAATATTTAATAATGAGATAAAAAACTGTAAATGAGGTAAGGTGTGGAATAATATTTAGAAATGAGATAGAGAACTATAAAAAGTTGAAACTCAATGTGCGAATGGATGGAAAATTGTGATAACTGTACATAATTTGGATAAAAAAAAATATTGAAATGTTTTAAAAAATTTAAAAAAATCATAGAAATTTCGGGATGAGGAGTAATTTTGTTTTTTATAAAGATAATTGAAATTTTTTTTTTTATAATACTAAGTATTTTAACGAACACCGGAGAAAATAATTGAAGTATTTGAATTCAAATAGATAACAATTACATGTAGGAATTAAACATTTAATAGTATAGATTTATATAATTGAAAATAATGCTAAACAATATTGGATTACACTAATTAAGAATTCATTGCCTTTTTGGATAAAGTAAAGTAATCTAACTTTAAACGAAAGTTTGATTAATTTAGATTTGATATTATCTAAATAAATTATATTTAAATTAAGAATGTTCTTTTTATTAGTTTTCTACGAATTCTCTAATTTGGTTTTTATTTATTAGATTAAATTACAGATTACTCTCTCAAAGTTTAGCGTAGTTTGATTTTGCCCATTAAAGTTTCAAAATTTTAATTCGCACTCCAAACGTTAGATATCATTTATATTTGTTCTCTTTCATCCATGTATTGTGCGCAGCTATTTGTTAAGTGTCACTTGAGACTTAGGTGAGCTAAGGATCTAATGAATATATCATTTTAGTTATGCCACATCATTTAAATAGCTTAAAAAAATATTTAAAATTATATAAATTAAAAATAAATAATAAAATAACTAGAAAATAATAGAAAACTAGGGATGATAATTTTTCCCCTCCCTGCTTCGTCCCGCACGGGTTTTTCCCGCCCCGCAAAGGTGGTGAGGCGAAGATGGAGCAAGATTTTAGCCACGTACCACAGGACGGGGCGGAGATGGGTTTAGACTTTTTAGACCCACCTGCCCCGCCCCACCCTTAGGGGTGTGCGCAGGTCAGATTGGGCGGATAAAGACTAATATTTCTATCCAATCCATCAATAACGAGTTGAAAAAATTCAAATCCGCTACCAACCCACCAAAGTTTAAATTCGGCAGATTGGTTACAAATTTTGGTGGTTTCAACTCGGCGGGTTGGGCGGGTTGGTATTAACAACATTTTTTTAAAAAAATTATCACAAACTACAATTTTTTATTGAATAGTCTCAAAATATAACTAATGCACAAAAATAAAATTAAAGGTAGATTTTATTGAATAATCTCAATTCTAACATAAACATAGGATCAATGAAAAAGAGATATATCATCTCTAGCAAAAGTAGGCTCTACCTTACAACTTAGGAAAATTAAATCAACAAACTCAAAGTTTTAACATTTCCAAAGTCACATCAAGGATTAAAAAAAAAAAATAGACAAAGACAAAGAATTAGATGAACTGTATTCTTATGTAATATATAACATATTTAACTTTGATATATAATGAACTACTTTAATATACAATGAACTTGCTTACCAAAATGGCTTTACTTGTAATATTATAACACATTTTATAATATATAAACAGATCAAATGACATAAACTGAAATAAAAAATACAAAAAATATTTAAACAATAGAAGACAATTACACAATTACATACCTTTGTGATTGTCGGTGAAGAATTTAAATGATAAGAAATAGCCTACAAAAAGGTTAAAGAAGAAAGAGAAAGGGAAAGACAGTGGCTGAAGGTGAAAGCCAAAAGTGAAAGGTAAGAAAAAAATAAGTGAGACCTAAAGCCACAAAGTGTATATTGTATATACGGCTGAAGTAAATGGGATGGGTGGTAGGTAGGGGTGTTTAGGGTTTCAATGTTTGACTTTTAAGATTTTGTTTAAGGAATTTTTTGAAGGCTAGTTATGTTTAGGGAATTGATTATTGATTAGTTGTAAAAATTTATTAGGTGAATTGATTAACTTTAAATACTTAACAATCTAAACTAATATTTTTTTTATGTATGTATAATTAAGCGGGCGGGTCGGGTTGTAGCGGGTTGGCAATTTTTCAATCCATAACCCAATCTAATCCGCAATTTTGGGGAGTCTAACCCGCCCAACTCAAAACGCCTAACGTAATGACCCGCACGGGGCTGGCGAGTCGGGTGCGGGTCGAGCAGGTTGGCGGGTTAAGTGAATATTTTGCACACCCCTACCCGCCCCTTCCCGTCCCTGTCACGCCTCACATTGTTAAGGGTTATAGTTATAAATTTTTCATACTCTAAAATCCTACTATTTAAACAAACATATCAATGTTAGCTTATTTTATTTCCCCCAATGTAGTTCTTTACCTTTATTTTGTCATGTGTTATAATATGAGTTTTTTTTTTTAATTTTTTATGATTGTCTTGTTAAACACTTGAATATATTATTCAATTATTGCTAAACATTGATTTAATTTTATGGGATAAATTTAGTTGTAATTTCAAGTATATTTTTATTAATGAAATAGGTTTCATTAAAAAAAATTGTACTAGTTGTTGGGCAAATTAACAAAAGTAGTAGAGTTTTACGAGGTGGGGCAGGGCTTTGCGGGGCCCCAAGGGATGGGGACGAGGTAAGAAGATTTTTCCCATCATGCGAGGCAGGGCGAGGCGGGGATGGGGCAAGACAAAATCTTGCGGGGTGGGGGCGAAGACCCCATCCTTTGGACCCGCCTTGCCCCATTGCCATCCCTATAGAAAACTGAATTAGATCTAATCATCTCTCACTCACCTAGGCTCTTATCTCTTTAGCTTTCTAAAGTTTTGATATTAAAAAAAGATTTGTGAATTGACGAGTGGGGTTTGTTTGGAAGTGACTTAAAGGCCTGAGGATTGGAGAAAGTGCTCCATTTGGCCAAGGTTTTCATTTAGCTTTGGAAAAATCAAATCAAATCAAATCAACAGCCCCTTCTTGTACACTTGTTAAATGACCCAGGACTTTCTATTATATCAAACTAGCTTGTAATTCTATGCATATACATGAATACATTTAAAAATATACAAAAAGATGCAAAGTATAATTTCTATATATATAATTTAAATAATATTAATAGTCATTCTTATATTTTGTAACTCTTTAAAAAGTCTTGTAAGAATATTATTATGTATAAAATATATACCGTCCATGTTTTTTTTATTACTTCTTAATTTTGTTATTGTGAAGCACTCTTTTTTTTTACGATTCATTTATTCTAGACTTTTTAGTTTTTGTATTCAATAATTCATTTGGATGAATATTTATGATGTGATCTCACATTTGATTATAAAATTAGGAAATAAAACTCTTTTTCAAATTAAATAATTTAGGACACATTGCGCAAAATTGGACTCTAATTTAAAATTATAATTGGATTTTCTCTAAAGTCTAAACTTTACCTATTAATATATATATATATATATATATATATATATATATATATATATATATATATATATATATATATATATAGATATAGAGGGAAAAGAAGGGGGGATGGGGGAGGGACAATAGTAATAAATGGGTAATCTTGGAACATAAAAATTACAAGAGTGGAAAAAGAAATTGATATCCAACAACAAGAAAGATTCCTATCAAAGTTGTGGCTCAAGTAATTCCAAGTAATAAGTTGTTCTAAACTTCTTGGAGCTTTTTTTTTTTGGTTGGTATAATAACTCTGTTATGATAAGCAAATTATAGTAAGGACAATGGAAAAATGATGAAGAATCCTTTGGTTAAGTTGGGATCCACTGTGCCTTCAAAAAAAAAAAAGTTGGGATCTACTGTGCGTGTCAAAATTGCAAGGTGCCATGGACTTTATGATATTCAAGCATTTAAGTTGGCTCTTGTAACAAAACAAATTTGAGACTCTCATGCACAATATTCATTCATGACTCCATAATGCTTCCAAGGAGATATAATATTTTCCTTTTTGCATATTCCATGAAGGTTAGATGAGATATATTTTTCTTTAAAAAATTATGAAAGGTTTTAAAAAAGAAAAAAGGGGGGGGGGGGGGGGGAAGGAAGACTAGTTATTCTTTTCATGAAGCATCATGCAATTATCTTATGTGCGGATTTGAAGCTTAAACTAGTAGAAAATATTGAATTTCAATCATTAACCAATATTTCAACATTCTCCCCCATTAGGTAATGCCCAACATGTGCAACTCTTTAATTTTAAATAGGGGGTGAGTAAGATTTATGGTTTACACTTCTATAGGATTCCATTATTTTATTTCATGATAAAGTATAGCATTTATTAAAAAAAACACCCTATTATTCTAACACTTAAATGCAAATAATTTCCAAAAGTGAACCAAATGGAGAATATACAAATGTACAATTGTAAAAATAAGGTGTGATAAATGGTTGCTAACTCCAACCAGTCCACATATAAACTTGTTTCATTTAGGAAATTTGTACATGAGAGTATTGTTTGATTTGGTCGATGAGAGAACAAAATGATGAAAAGAAGATTTGTTAGTTTAAGTTTTAAGAATCAATGACCACATTAGAGGTTGTTTTGGTTGGGATATGAGAACAAAATATTTCAATACTGGTGAATATTAGTGTACAATTTTAGAAATTCAATATATATATATATATATATATATATATATATGTACAATCAGTTTTATATATGTTTGTCTGTATGTTTGTTTCTCAGGTCATGATCCTAGAGAACGACTTCGATTTCTAGTCAAAAGTAGGCCAATGGACGTGTCAAGGTTTCAAAGCCAAATCCTACATATGAAGAGTGGCTCTGCAAAAACTCATCTACTCGTTTGTTGGATAAACTCAACCTCCTCTTACATCTGCACTCAAATCCTCAAGTCCAATAAATTTTGGCTCATGTAATAGATTTGACTCGTTCACATAAGCCTTAGAATGACCTTCATGAGAACTTCACTCAACAATCCCAAACTTGAGAAATGCAATTGCAATTGCCTTCTCTCCTACTTCTAAGATTCTTATGCCCTTGCTTTCACCTCCAAAAATCTATTGTGAAATAGTAGTTCCTTCAATTGGAGTTTGTGAAATTTCAATAGATTTGAAAGATAAATGTGAGCCTTCAAATCGTATCTATTTGGCTTAGCTTTCTAGCCTATATCTATATGTAGGGATGGCAATGGGGTGGGTCCAAAGGATGAGGTTTTCGCCCCTACCCTGCATGATTTTGTCTTACCCCATCCTCGCCTGCCATGCATGATGGAGAAATTTTTTTTGCCCCATCCCTGCCCCCTTGGGATCTTGGGAAGCCCCACCCCACCCCCTAAAACTCTACTTCTTGTTAATTTACCCGTAACTATTACAATTGTTTTTAATAAAATCTTTTTCGTTATGTCTGAAGGATGGGGTCTTCGCCCCCACCCCGCCCCGCTCTACATGATGGAGAAAATTTTCTTGCCCCATCCCCGCCCCCTTGGGATCCTCCAAAGCCCCATCCAACCCTGTAAAACTCTAGTTCTTGTTAATTTACCCACAACTTTTATAATTGTTTTTAAGAAAATATGTTTTGTTAATAAAAGTATACTTGAAATTACAAATAATTTTATCCCATCAAATCGAACTAATTTTTAGCAAAAATTGAATAATATTATTAGACAATATAACAACAAAAACAAAAATCTCATAATACAAAATCAATGATTCAATAGTATATAAATTTGTTTATAATAAAGACAATAAAATTTTTAAATTGGTACCTTATTTCCAACCTTGCTAGAGAGAGAGAGAAAAAAAAAAAAAAAAGAGGCAGAAAGTTTTGTTGGGTATAACAAAATAAGCTGATAATATGTTTGTTTAAATAGTAGGGTTTTAGAGTATGAAAAATTTACAATCTAACCATTATCATTGCGGGGTGGTACAGGGCGGGGATGGGGTAGGTTGGGTTTAAAAATCCATCCCCGCACCACGGGGTGAAGCAGGGATGGGTTTAGACTTTTTAAACCCAACCCGCCCCGCCTTGTGGTGCGGAGCTAAAATCTCGCCCCATCCCTACCCCATCATCTTTGCAGGGTGAGGAAAACTCGCGTGGGGCGAACCGGAGAAGGGCGGGTCAAGCAGGACGAGGCAAAATTGTCATCCCTATGACTATATATTCATTTTGATTCACGTCATGCTAATTTCGAATATTAAAAGAGTTTCCACTAGATAATGCTCCAATGTATGTATTCACTTTATATATATATATATATTAGCCTCTGAGCATGCGCATGAAGACTCTTCTATCTATTTTGGGTAAAGGTTAATAATTTGCATCTATTATATTTATAAAAAAAAATTTATTTTTCAAACAAATAAAAATGATAAACTTTAGAAATAAACAGTAACTGTAATTTCTTTTTTTGAACGTGAAGGGAAAAAATCTTAAATTTTATGAGCTCCTTTTTTTAATTCAAAATGAAATTTATTATTTGACGAGTGTATTTTTTAAATTTCATAAAAATCCAATTGAAAGAGAATAATCCTCTTATGTATAGTATAGATAGATAGATAGATATGTTTAAAAACATATAATTTAAAATCCACATATTTGAAAAGTTTGAATATTAGTCTAAGTTCAATAACTTAATGTATTAGCTTAAACAACATATTATATATTTTCAAAATTTTCAATGTTTTTTGTTATACCAACCAAAACTTGAAAAATCCTCAATATTTTATTCACTACATTTTAAAGGAGTATTGGTACCAATTTAATGGCTGATATAGTGCATATCACCTGTAAGTGCACAATTGCACCTGGACCTAAAGACAATTACGGGCTCAGGCAGTGGCAGCGCCACGTTATGGTCAGGGTGTTCCTAGGAACACCCTGACTTGAAATTTATATATATAAATTTTTTTTTTTTTTACCCTTAAAAAATAAAATAGGAACACCCTCAGTTAAAATTAGGAACACCCTCACATTAAAAAAATATATATTTGTTCTACTTTCAAGCCAAAAAAATAAAAACCCAAAAAAAAATTTCAACTAAAATTTGAAAAAAAAAAAAAAAAAATTTGTAACAGAGAAAAAAAAAATGTAAGAGCAAACTGCAAACGGATCACAACAAGCCCAACAGAGACAGATCATAGCAAAATGTAAGAGCAAACGGATCACAGCAAGCCCAACATCAAGCCCACTGCCCACGGCAAGCCCAACAAAGACAGAGGAAGCAAACCCACGGTTTCTCAACCAAAAAAAAAAAAACAAAAAATTACAGACCCATCAGAAACCTCAAATCAATTATCAGAGTTCAGTACATCATCACTAAAGCTCTTCTCAAAAAAATTAAAAAAAAATTAGTAAAGCTAAACAAACCTAAAAAGGAGAAACAGAGCAACGACGCTCCCCTTCGAAGCTAGATCGATCCACCGTCCACGGTTCCAGCCGCTCATCGGAGATCGGCCTCGTCGCCCTCGTCGCATCGGAGATGGAGATCGGTCCGCAACTCCGCAACATCCAGTCGCAGCGCTCATCGTCGCCGCGCTCATCCACGCCGTCGCCATCGCCATCGCCATCGTCGACGCCGTCACCATCCCAGGTATTTCTCTCTCTTTTTCTCTCTGACTCTCTGTCTCTCTCTCACCTCTCGGTCTCTCACTCTCTCTATACTCTCTCAAATCTGAAATGAAATAGGAATAAATGAATGAAAATGAAATGTGTGCCTGCCTTTAATCTTTATTTATGACTTTCTCTCTCTCTCTCTTTACTCTTTAGTCATTATTAAATTTATGACTTTGTCTGTTTGTCTCATTGTTGAACTGGACCAACTGGTGATCCGTGATTGGCTGCTGATTCCAGCAGCACTCAGTTTTGTTTGTTTGCTTTTAAAGAAACAAGCACTCAGTAACACAGTAACACTTTAACTTTTTTTTTTTTTTACTTTTTTAATTTGACATTTTGCTTTTGGCTTTATCTTATGATTGAATCTTATCCGTTGATTGGTGTGTAAATTGAAATGTGTTGGTGTTGGTGTTGCCGTGTTGGACTATTGGTGTGTATTGATATTGGACTCAACTCAAAGACATTAATTGTCTTTTAGCGTTATTGTGATTTGTAAAATTGTGATTGTGAAATTTTCTGATTGGTAGCTAGATTTTGTGAAATTTTCTGATTGTCTTTTAGCGTTAATAATTTAATTAATCAATACATTATAAAAGACAAAAATAAATAAATTATGTTAGACTAAACAACAATTAATAATCTTATAATTAATGAAACAATAATATAACAAATTATAATTTATAAAAGACAAACAAATTAATAAAACAACTAAATAATAATAATTAATAATTTATTGATATTTCAAATAAACTTATAATTTATTGTTTATTCTTTTGCTAGAATTATGGACAAATACTTGATAAAAAAACCACGTACCCAAGATTCATCTCCTGTGCAAGATTCATCTCCATCTTCTAAGTGAAGTCGTGTTGACTTTAACTTAGAAAATCTTCCTTCAGATCCTGGGCTACGACAAAAGATATCATCTTATCATCCTAATAATCATCATAAAATAAGAAGATATTATTTAGGAAAAGGGCCTTGTCGACCTCCTCATGATTACCCGGTATCATATTTTTCTGGAAAGCCCCGTCGATTTAGAGTCGAATGGTATGAAAATAGAAATTGGTTGGAATATAGTATAGCCAAAGATGCAGCATTTTTTTTTTATTGCTACCTATTTGGGAAAGATGTTGGTAAGCAAGGAGGAGGTGACACTTTTGTAACGAAGGGATTCAGACTTTGGAATCAGGTTGGGAAGTTAGATTCCCATGTTGAAGGAGTTAATAATGCTCATAACCAAGCTGTCAAGAAGAGTGAAGATTTACAGAAGGAAAAGCAACACATTCAAAGTGTGTTGGTTAAGCAATCAGATCAAGATAAAGCTAAATATCGGATTCAATTAAACACAATAGTTGATTGCGTAAGATTCCTTTTATTCCGAGGATTAGCTTTTCGTGGTCACGATGAATCTCAAGATTCAAGTGATAAAGGAAATTTCCTTGAGCTTCTATAATTTTTGGGGGATCACAATGAATCTATCAATGAAGTGATGCAAAATACTTGGAAAAATTGCAAGCTTACCCATCCTGATATTCAAAAAGACATGGTGAATGCAATTGCACATGAAACATCCAAAGCCATCATCGAGGATCTTGGCAATGGGTTCTTTTCAATATTAGTTGATGAGTCACGTGATATCTCAGTGAAAGAACAAATGGCACTCGTTCTTCGTTATGTGAACAAACAAGGAATTATTATAGAGCGGTTCCTTGGTATTGTACATGTAGCAAGTACCACCGCTTTGTCACTCAAATGTGCTATTGAAGGTTTACTTTGTGAACATAATTTGAGTTTATCGAGACTACGTGGGCAAGGTTATGACGGAGCTAGTAATATGCAAGGTGATATCAATGGTCTCAAAACTTTAATTTTGAAAGAGAATAAATCAGCATTTTATGTCCATTATTTTGCTCATCAACTTCAATTGACACTTGTTGCCGTTGCTAAAAATCACATTAACATTGCTGATTTTTTTTATGTGGTTAGTAATTTAGTAACTGTTGTTGGAGGCTCTTGTAAGAGACGAGATGCTCTTCGAGATGCTCAATTTGCCAAAATTAAAGAAGATTTAGAGAATGGTGTACGAAGAAGTGGACAAGGTTTGAATCAAGAGACAAATCTTAAACGTCCTGGTGATACACGTTGGGGATCATATTATGGGACTATTCTCAACTTGATTTTGATGTTCTCTGCTGTTGCTGATGTACTTGAGATTATTGAAGAGGATGGGGTCTCCGACCAAAAAGTTGAAGCTCGATCTATTATGAGGTCAATTCTATCTTTTGAATTTGTTTTTGCTCTACACTTGATGAAAAACATTTTAGGGATCACAAATGAGTTGTCAATAGCATTGCAAAAAAAAAATCAAGATATAGTAAATGATATGGATCTTGTTAAAGTGTCTAAGCAACGATTGCAAGTGATGAGAGATGATGAATGGACATCTTTATTGACTGAAGTGTCTTCATTTTGTGCTACACATGAAATTCCTATCTTGAACATGGATGAAATATTTGTAGTTAGTGGGAGGCCACGACGCAATACCCAACAAAATACAAATTTACATCATTATCGTGTTGAGCTATTCTACACTGTCATAGATATGCAACTTCAAGAGCTAAACAATCGTTTTTCAAAGGTGAATACCGATTTGCTAATTTGTATGGCTTGCTTGAATCCAAGTAATTCATTTGTGGCTTTTGATATGGAAAAGTTAATACATCTAGCAAAGTTCTATCCATATGATTTTCCTGGGACAGATATCTTGGCACTTGACTCTCAGCTTCAGAATTTCATTTTTGATATGCGCAACAATGACTTGTTTTTAGAGCTTCAAGGAGTTAGTGAACTTGCTAAAAAGTTAGTGAGCACGAGGAAGCATGAGACTTATCCATTAGTCTATTTGCTTGTGAAGTTAACTTTGACCCTTCCTGTTGCTACTGCAACAGTAGAAAGAAGTTTTTCAGCAATGAAATATATAAAGAATGAACTGCACAATCGAATGGGAGATCAGTGGATGAATGATTGCTTGGTTGTATATATTGAAAAAGATATAGCTTGTAGCATTGATAACGAGACTATCATGCAACGATTTCAAAATATGAAAAATCGTAGAAGGCAATTGTAAATTTTATGTATTTACATGTTTTTTGATTGTTGTTGTCAATATATAAAATTTTCTTTTTATTAGATCGTGTAATTTATACTTATTAAGGAACACCCTAGGAAAAATTCCTAGAGTCGCCATTGGGCTCAGGCCCAATGAGCCTTAAACAATAAAATTTGTAGAGTGTGGGCTTCAAATCTAGGTTAGAGGTACTGAGAACTTGATAACAGGCTAAAAGTTACAAACACTTGTAAATAACAAATGATAATTGCAAATAGACCTCCTCGGACGTAAACCGAGGACTACTTCTATATTATTTCTCTTTCTCTCTTAGAAGTTACAATTCTTAATTTCTTTCTTTGTTACCGACCGACCTCTTTCTCTGGCGTTCATCCAACTTAAATACTTCTTTTTCTGATACTTTATCCACGTGTTGCTCCAACTTCCTCCCCCTAGATATTTCTTTTCTTAGTACCTTTGAATAGTGACCAGAAATTTCAGTTCTACTGTTCAGGGGTCACTTCCCCATTAATGCGACCAAGGAGGTAGGTGCAGAGTCTTTAATGTGGTGGTGGCATCCTTTTCTTTTGGTATTTTTCTAACACCGGTGTACCTCGAAGATTCAGGGTTTCCCCCTTTAACCATTAGTCTTTCCAAAGTTGTGCCTTGACCTTCATAATGGAGCTCTGAGTTCCCTTGGATCTGTCCGAGGAGAAGCTCGCCCTCGGCTGTATCCTCGGAACCTCGGTGTATGGGCCAATTCGTAGAGTTAACAAATTCTTAACTCTGGAGCAGGTCGGCCCTCCATGCTATAGTCCAAAGGCCCATATGCCCACTTGGGTTCTTTTACTGCCCACAATAGCCCCTAAAAACTCTATTTTTCATTATCCGAGGAGAAAAATAGGGTTTTGATCCAACGAGGACTTACCCCACACGTTTTGTAAATAATTGCACGTGTGGAGACCGTTTTGCGTTCCAAAAGATGCCACTTGGCGGTTTTATTTTAAAAAACGCACGCATTTATTACCGCAAGTTATGCCTTGTCCCCTACGTTCAACGGTGAGATGAGCATACAACGGCCCTTATTACTCCATGAAAATTTGGGCGGGACAAATGTAATTTCAAGGCCGCTTCCCGCACGTCGTGACGCTTTGGGAACCTGCGCCTTCATTTATTTCTTCAGAGGCTAATCCCATCAAAACATCAGTAATCACCTTTTGTCTGCACAAATCCGTGAAAATTCGCACAACTTCAAATTTGTAAGTGATTATTCCTTTTCCTTAACCCATTCTCCTCAGATCCTGTCCTCGGCTCCCCTTCTAAGCATTTTCCCTCTTAGGATTTAGTCTTTCGTTCCTTTTTGATGGAAAAGTTTATGTGTCTAGTTGATACCGCCGCTGGGATGGAAGGTTTTAGAGCTAAGTATAACATTCCCAGCGACGTAGTTTTAAAATACTGCCCGGCAGAATCCGTGGCCGGTTCTAGGAAAACCAGAGAGGTCATTATCCCAATGATCGCCTTCGTAGAAGGTGGAATGACCCTCCCAATGAAACCCGTAACCAGGGAGTACCTCTGCAACCACCAGTTATGTCCCAATCAGTGCGCTCCCAATGTTTTTGGAGTCTTAGGTAGTGTCGACGCTCTAAACGAGCAGATGGGTCTCAACCTTACCTGGCACGACGTTGTTTTCATGTACGAATGCCATAAACTTAAAAATATAGGTTATTACATCAAATCTCGTTCTAGCGTAGTTAGGTTAATCTCCTGTTTACCCAAATCTAATAAAGGCATGAAGGATGACTACCTCATCGTCTCAAGCAACTGGCATGACGGCCCCCACTGCCCAGTTGAGTGGGGAGATCTAGGTGTGACACCTTAGGATTTAACTTCCTACCCTATAACTCCCTCTATCATCTAGGAATGTGCATTTGCATTTACTTGAGCATCTAACTTTAATTTATTACACGTTCTACGAATCTGACCATGTTTGTTTATTTGGATGTCTTTCTTTGCAGATAAGCAACTCGTACGCCCACGTTTAAGCCATTGCAACGTTGCCGATTTGAATCGAGTGCTACGCTCTGAGGTGTTCGTCAGCGAGGACTTACAAGTGAGGGCGGCTCATCTGATTCTAGGGTACAACCCTATCTCCTCGGACTTCCAAGAGATCGAGAACGCAATAATTGCGGGTGACCGGAGGCGAAGAAGGATTCACGTAGCCAGGCTGCACTTTTTGGCCGACCACAACATCCCTGACGCCCCTTACACTGTATTGTACACATAGCCCATAGCGGCAGTCCCCCTCGTTGTGCACTCTCAGGCAATTGTTGTCCCAGAGGAGCGACTGTCTTCTTCGAATACGTTGGGCGAGGAGATAGAACAGTTTCAGTTCAAGGACTCCCCACGACCTCGCGGAAACCCGTTCGTTGTTCTTTCCGACGAGGAAGAAGAAGCAGCCGAGGCCTCTGGGATCGAAGGTCTAGTGATAGCGCGTCCAGACGACAATTCCATTGAGGAAGACATGGACGAGCTTAAGGGCCTCATGACCGCAAGAGGCGCAAGAGTGGCAAAAAAGGGAACTAAGGGGTCCCCAGTTCCCTCTGCCTTGCCACCACCCCCTCCTCTAGCCGAGCCCAAACCTCCCACCGACGATCTTAAGAAGAAAAGAAAGGTGGATACCGAGGGGGCTGGTGGCGAGAAGCCAAAGAAGCTGAAACAGCAGCCACCGCCGGCCCAGCAGCAGAAGCTGGACAAGGGCAAAGGGCGCGCCCGCTCAGTTGAAAGTGGGGAGATCAGAGACATGGCCGAGGTGCGTCGAGCACCAACTACCTGGTCTCCTGACTTGAGACTGGACGGCGCACCAATTCCCTGCCACTCCAGCATTAGGGCAGTCCAACAAGGCCACGCCCACCATCTGGCCGAGGTGTTGGAGCGTCCTTTTCTGCTGCCCAAGGATATGGAAACCTTGGAGAAGATGGGTCAGCCTCAGCTGTTCCTTTCATTAAAAAGGGGTTTAGCTCTGGTAAGTTTCACCTCGTACTCGTACTTTATATTTATTCTAACCACTTTACCATCTTTAACCTCCTGACATTTTTGCAGTCCATCCAAGAAGTTTTCGCGGCCGAGAAGTTCGTGGAGGATTCTCGGAAGCGCGCTGGGATGGAGCAAAAGCTAAGGCAAGAGGCAGAAAGGTCCCTAAGCCAGGCCCTAGCAGAGAATGGGAAGATCACATCAAGGCTGGCCGATCTAAAAAGAGAGAGGGATGGTGCTGAAGCCAGCTTGAAGACGATGGAGAGCCAAGTGGAGGGGCAGCGTAAGCTTCTCCGCCAAAAGGATGACGAGCTTGCCCAAGTCCAATAGGCACACTCTGACTTGGAAAAGGAGCTTACGCGGGCGAAGGAGGAGGCTCGCGCCCACAAGCACGCATTGGAGGCCGCGAAGAAGGCCAGCTATCAGGAGGGGGTGACTAGAACGCAAGAACAGCTGACAGAAGCTTTTGCGGCCTTGTGCCGAGAGTATTGTCAGCAGGTCTGGGGAGAGGCCATAAATGCAGTAGGGGTTCCTCAAGCTTCCGAGCTGAGGAAGCCCGAGAACATTTGGCTTCCCCTAGACATACAGGAAATTGAAGACCCTCCTGTTGCTGCCTCTCCTGCAAGAACTTCCTCCTGTGGTGCAAGAACTTCCTCCTGTGGTGCAAGAACTTGTTCCTGATCCTCCAGAACCTGAAGGTTCCCATAAAGAGAAGGACGAGTGTGGTGGTGCCGAGAAGGAGCAAATTCAAAACGTGGAGCCCCTCATTCCTTCAACAGACAAAGGGAAACAAGCCTTGTCCACCTTTGAGCTGGAACTGAAGAGCACTGAGGCTGGCAACAGCTCCCTCCAAGACCCCCTTCCCTAGTTTAGGGCCTAGTATAGGAACTTTCTATACTCCCCTTTTTTGTATATAATTAATGAAGAACATTTTTATTCAACTTTCGTTCATGTTGTCTTTGTTTTACCTTATTCTTTCTGTGCTTGCCATGAAAGTTTTAATTAACAAATAGTTAAAGGGAAAACAGAATAAATAAGTCTAACTCCACCATACAAACAACTATGACTTCAAAACAGCCACATAACTTAGTTTAGATATTAAACAATGTCGTAGTTAGACAACTCACATGATGGTTAAACCTTTGTAATCCGACGTATTGCTTTCAGTAGGATGTAAGGTTCGAAGACCATTCCTTACAAAAATTTGTTTAACACTTAAAGAGGTGGAACTTGAGATCCAAATTAATGAATGGTAAGTTACTGATTTCCACAAAACGGGTGATAAGAATAAGAACAGTGACAAGATATTAAGAATAGTAACTTCAAATGTTAATTTCCCCAAAGTAGGAGGTTCGAGGACCCGACATAACTAAGGTTCTGTTTAACAAATGACAAGATATCGATTTCCCCCAGGTTTGTGGTCCTCGGACTACACTTAACCAAGTTTCTGTTTGATTCTTAAGAATAGTAACTTCAAATGTTAATTTCCTCAAAGTAGGAGGTCCGAGGACCCGGCATAACTAAGGTTCTGTTTAACAAATGACAAGATATCAATTTCCACCAGGTTTGTGGTCCGAGGACTACACTTAACCAAGTTTCTGTTTGATTCTTAAGAATAGTAACTTCAAATGTTAATTTTCCCAAAGTAGGAGGTCCGAGGACTTGGCATAACTAAGGTTCTGTTTAACAAATGACAAGATATCAATTTCCACCAGGTTTGTGGTCCGAGGACTACACTTAACCAAGTTTCTGTTTGATTCTTAAGAATAGTAACTTCAAATGTTAATTTCCCCAAAGTAGGAGGTCCGAGGACCCGGCATAACTAAGGTTCTGTTTAACAAATGACAAGATATCAATTTCCACCAGGTTTGTGGTCCGAGGACTACACTTAACCAAGTTTCTGTTTGATTCTTAAGAAGAGTAACTTCAAATGTTAATTTTCCCAAAGTAGGAGGTCCGAGGACCCGGCATAACTAAGGATCTGTTTAACAAATGACAAGATATCAATTTTCACCAGGTTTGTGGTCCGAGGACTACACTTAACCAAGTTTCTATTTGATTCTTAAGAATAGTAACTTCAAATGTTAATTTCCCCAAAGTAGGAGGTCCGAAGACCCGGCATAACTAAGGTTCTGTTTAACAAATGACAAGATATCAATTTCCACCAGATTTGTGGTTCGAGGACTACACTTAACCAAGTTTCTGTTTGATTCTTAAGAATAGTAACTTCAAGCCCCTGAGGTATTTATAACTTTGAACTGAGAACAAACAAAAGCATATTTTATTAATAATAATACCTTCAAAGGTTATTTACATTCCATGGGCGTGGTACAATTCTTTCATCTAGGTCAGCTAGCCGATACGACCCTATGCCTGCTACTAAAACAATGCGATAGGGGTCTTCCCAGTTTGGTCCTAGCTTATCCCAAATTGGATTCTTAGAAGTGCCCACAACTTTTCTTAGTACAAGATCCCCAGGTGCGAGTGGCCTTAGCTTTACGTGGGCATAATATCCCCGTTTAAGCTTCTGTTGATAGTAAGCCATTTGGACCATAGTTGCCTCGCGTCGTTCCTCAAGTAAGTCAAGACCTTTCTCCAGAAGTCCATCGTTATTCTTCGGGCTAAAAGAACTCGTCTTCAGGGTGGGAAAGCCAGATTCCAGAGCTATCACCGCCTCGGCTCCATAAGTCATAGAGAATGGTGTTTCTCTCATGGACCTGCGCGGTGTAGTCCAATACGTCCACAGGACATGTGGGAGTTCTTCTACCCATCTGCCTTTCGCATCGTCTAACCTTTTCTTCAGCCCACTGACTATGACCTTGTTCACGGCCTCGGCTTGCCCATTTCCCTGAGGATAAGCTGGGGTGGAGTATCTATTTATGATGCCCATATCACCGCAATACTTCCTAAAAGCCTTGCTGTCAAATTGAATGCCATTGTCTGATATAAGCGTATGTGGTATTCCGAACCTAGTGATGATGTTCTTCCAAACAAACTTCTTGGAGTCAACATCTCTGATGTTTGCTAAGGGCTCGGCCTCAACCCATTTAGTGAAATAGTCTGTCCCCACGAGAAGCCATCTTTTGTTTTCTGCAGCTCTCGAAAATGGCCCCACTATGTCCAATCACCACTGCGCAAAAGGCCAAGGACTGGAGAGAGGGTTAAGAACCCCTCCAGGTTGATGAATATTAGGGGCGAACCTCTGGCATTGATCACATTTTCTGGCATAGTCCTGAGCCTCTCTCTGCATATTGGGCCACCAATAACCCTAAGTCAGGGCTCTATGGGCTAAGGACCTTCCCCCAGTGTGGCTTCCACAAATCTCTTCATGCAGTTCCTCCAGAAGTGCTTCCGTTGATTCAGGGTGCACACACAACAAGTACGGTCCTGAGAAGGATCGTTTGTACAGTTTCTAATCCTCGGACAACCAGAAACGTGGCGCCTTTCGAAGTATCTTATCTGCTTCAGACTTGTCCTCAGGAAGGATATCGTTCCTAAAAAAAGATATGACCGGGTCAATCCAACTAGGTCCAAGCCTTATTAGATGGATGCGAGCCGCATTGACGGGGGTAAGAGTTGGCTTTAGCAAATCCTCTACGAGGATAATCCTAGGCAAATCCTGAGCCGAAGACGTTGCCAATGTGGCCAAAGAGTCTGCATGGGTGTTTCCACTCCTAGAGATGTGAGCTAAGACGAATGAGTCAAATTCAGCTTGCTGACGCTTGACCTGGGCCAAATATTCCTGCATTCTTAGGTCTCTAGCCTCCATGGTCCCCGTGACTTGGCCGACCACTAACTGAGAGTCCGAGAACATCTGGATTTCCTTTCCACCCATCCTATGTACCATCTCCATGCCAACCAAGACTGTTTCATACTCGGCCTCATTATTAGTAGCCGAGAATGCCTATCTCAATGATTTTTCGAAGACAATCCCTTCAGGGGACATTAGGACAAGTCCAACACCAGACCCTCTCTGATTAGCTGCCCCATCGACATACACTTTCTAAGTCGGAGGTACTGCGGCTGTGATCACACCAACTGATTTTTCATCCATGCGCGCCTCTTTCAGAGTTTCTTCTAGTAATGGTTCGGTAAACTCTGCCACCAAGTCAGCGAGGACCTGCCCCTTCACTGAGGTGCGAGGCCTGTATTTAACGTCAAAGGCTCCTAAAATGGTTCCCCACTTTGCCACCCTACCAGAGTAATCGGCGCTGCGTAACACCGCCTTGAGAGGCAATTGGGTCAGAACCACCACGGTGTGAGACTGGAAATAATGAGGAAGCTTGCGCGTCGCATGAACTATGGCCAGAAGTGCTTTCTCCAAGAGTAGATAGCGCATCTCGACCTCATTCAAAGACTTACTAACGTAGTAGACCGGTCTTTGCACCCCGCTTTCATTCCTCATAAGGACCAGGCTGACCGCGTGGACGGCCACTGCCAGATAAGCAGACAAGACCTCGTCCGCCTCGGGGCGAGACAAAATGGGTGGCCGAGAAAGATATTACTTAAGCTGTTGGAAAGCTAACACGCAGTCCTCGGTCCATTGAAACCCTAACCACTTATTCAACAATTGGAAGAAAGGACGGCATCGGTCAGCTGACCGAGAGATAAACCTATTCAATGCAGCAATCATTCCGGTCAATTTCTGGATCTCTTTTGGGTTCCGAGGCGGCTGCAAATCCTGAATAGCCTTGACCTGCGCTGGGTTCACCTCTATGCCTCTGTGAGTAATCATATACCCCAGGAACTTTCCAGATCCCACGCCAAAAGAGCACTTTGAGGCGTTAAGGCGCAACTTGTACTTTCTTAGCACCTGGAAGGTGTCGGCTAGATCTTTGACATGTGAAGGTATTGTTTTGCTCTTCACCACCATATCATCTACATACACCTCAATGGTCTTCCCTAGTTGCTGTTCAAATATTCTGGTCATCATTCTTTGGTAGGTAGCCTTAGCATTCTTCAATCCAAATGGCATGACCTTATAGTGGTAGTTCCCTGTTGGGGTAATGAAAGCAGTCTTCTCCTGATCCTTCAATGCTAATGGAATCTGATGGTAACCCTGGAAGGCATCCAAAAAACTCATTCGAGGATGTCCGACAGTGGCATCCACCAGTTGATCAATACGCGGCATTGGGAACGAATCCTTGGGGCAGGCCTTGTTCAAATCTGTGAAGTCCACACACACTCTCCACGTTCCATTCTTCTTTTTAACCACAACCGTATGCGCCAACCATTCGGGGTAGAAAACTTTTTTAATAGCCTCAGCCCTCTTGAGTTTGAGCACTTCTTCCTTCACAGCCTCGGAATGTTCTTTGGAAGAACGCCGAGGTGGCTGCCTTCTCGGAACAATGGCAGGATTGACGTTTAAACGATGACAAATGAAGCTCGGATCTACGCCTGGAGCCTCATAAGGGTCCCATGCAAAAACATCAATATTGTCCTTCAGAAATTCCAACAACTCCATCTTCTCTTGGTGTGGCAAACATATGCCAACTTGGAAGAACCTCTCTGGGTCATCTGCTATCAAAAACTTCTCTAACTCCTCACAAACAGCCTCCTCTTCTGTCACCGCTCCAGGTGCATCCGGAGCTGTTAATTGCTATGACTCTTGGATGGGCAAAGCTGATGACTCGGCTTCTGTCTGATGAAGCACTACAGCCGATATGCATTGACTGGCCACTGATTGGCTGCCGAGGATTTCCTCAACATATTCCCCAGAGGGGAACTTAACTTTAACATATAAGGTAGAGGAGACGGCTCCCAAAGCGTGCAGCCATGGCCTGGCGAGGATGGCTATATATGGGGAGTAAGCGTCGACCACAATGAAATCCACCTCAACTGTTTCTGAGCCGGATTGAACGGGCAAACGAATCTGTTCCTTCGGCACAACGGTTCTTCCTTCGAAGCTTATGAGTGGTGAGTCATAAGGAGTGAGATCTTCTAGCTTCAACCTTAGCCCCTTAAATAAATCAGGGTACATGATATCTGCACCGCTGCCCTGATCAATCATCACTCTCTTCACATCATAACTCCCTATCCTAAGAGTAACTACAAGAGCATCGTCATGGGGTTGGATAGTACTAACCTTATCCTCCTCCGAAAATCCCAAGATGGGTAAAGTCACCTTCAACCTCTTCAGCCTGCAGCCTGCCTCCTCGGCCTGAGAATGGGAAACCGCCATCACCCTAGTGGGACCTGAGCCAGTCCTGCCAGGTGCAGCGAAAATAACGTTAATTGTTCCCAATGCCGGCCGAGATGGATTATTCTTCTGATTGTTTGAGCCAGATTGGTTGCCCTGTCCACCAGGTTGACACAAGTGCTACTTTAGTTTTCCTTCACTAACCAGCTGCTCCAAGTGGTTCCAAAGGGTCCGACAATTCTCGGTAGTGTGGCCTACGTCCTGATGGTACTGACAAAAGAGGTTCTGATTCCTCTTCGCAAGGTCTCCTGCCATCTTACTAGGCCACCTGAAGAAGGGCTCCTTACGAACTTTCTCCAGTAATTGGTGTACTGGTTCTCGAAACACAGTGTCACGGCCTGAGTTGCTGCCGAGCCGGATTGACCGATATAATCTTTCCTCGGCTTGTTGTTGTGGTATCTGTCCGACCTGAAATCCCTTCTCTCCTGCGGGATAACCTTCTCCTTACCCTTTCCTTGCTGCTGGTCTTCCTCTACCCTTTTGTAGTCATCAATACTATCCATGAGGCGGCGTACGCTGCAGACGGGCTTTTTAGTCAAAGACTTTCTCAAGTCATGATCAGTAGGAAGGCCTACCTTAAAGGTGTTGAGCACCACCTCATCAAAGTCACCATCTATTTCATTAAACATTTCCCAGTACCGGTCGGAATATGCTTTCAACGTCTCCCCTTCCCTCATGGTCATGGATAGCAGCGAGTCCAATGGCCGAGGTACTCTGCTACACGTAATGAACCGTGAAACGAATGCTCTAGTGAGCTCCCTAAACGAACCTATAGACCCCGATTTAAGGCCGTTGAACCACCTCATAGCAACAGGTCCCAAGCTAGAGGGGAAAACTTTACACATCAGGGTCTCGTTGTGAGAGTGCACCGCCATCCTCTGGTTAAAGTGACTCACGTGCTCCACCGGATCAGTCTGGCCATTGTAGATGGTAAAGGTGGGCTGGGTAAACCTCCTGGGAAGCCTCACTTTCTCAATCCTCCGTGAAAATGGAGATTTGGAGAGTTGATGCAACGCCCGGCTCATAGCATCGTTCCCTAAGCCCCTAGAAGGAAGCTTCTTGCGTCTGCGAGATAGCTAGTCGTCCTCCTCAGCAGAGGACATTGCACTGGGGGGTGAGCATGACCTTGAGCTGTAGCTACCTCCCCGGACCTCCTCTGAGGAAGGATTAGATGAGGACGGCGAAGACCTACGTCTGGCGCGGCGTAACTTCCTCTTCAAACGATTAATCTCCTTCTGCATGGCTTTAGCACCATCCTCATGGGTGGTACTACCCCCACCTTGAGTATGGCTAGCCCTGGGGTATTCTGTATGGACACTTCCCTTACGATCCCTTCGACGCTTAAGACGCTCGAAAAGATCCTCCGGTTGTGATCCCTGTGACTCTGCATGGTGAGAACCCAGGCCTGCCATAGTATCCCAACTCCTTCTAGACTAGATTTCCTACAAACGGCGCCAATTGTAAGTGCACAATTGCACCTGGACCCAAAGACAATTACGGGCTCAGGCCCAATGAGCCTTAAACAATAAAATTTATAGAGTGTGGGCTTCAAATCTAGGTTAGAGGTACTGAGAACTTGATAACAGGCTAAAAGTTACAAACACTTGTAAATAACAAATGATAATTGCAAATAGACCTCTTCGGACGTAAGCCGAGGACTACTTCTGTATTATTTCTCTTTCTCTCTTAGAAGTTACAATTCTTAATTTTTTTCTTTGTTACCGACCGACCTCTTTCTCTGGCGTTCATCCCCCTTAAATACTTCTTTTTCTTATGATTTATCCACGTGTTGCTCCAACCTCCTCCCCCCTAGATATTTCTTTTCTTAGTACCTTTGAATAGTGATCAGAAGTTTCAGTTCTACTGTTCAGGGGTCACTTCTCCATTAATGCGGCCAGGGAGGTAGGTGCAGAGTCTTTAATGTGGTGGTGACAGCCTTTTCTTTTGGTATTTTTTTAACACCGGTGTACCTCGAAGATTCAGGGTTTCCCCCTTTGAACATTAGTCTTTCCAGAGTTGTGCATTGACCTTCATAATGGAGCTCTGAGTTCCCTTGGATCTGTTCGAGGAGAAGCTCGCCATCGGCTGTATCCTCGGAACCTCGGCGTATGGGCCAATTCGCAGAGTTAACAAATTCTTAACTCTGGAGCAGGTCGGCCCTCCATGCTACAGTCCAAAGGCCCATATGCCCACTTGGGTCATTTTACTCCCCACATCACCAATTCGATATTAATTACTTTGGAATTCTATCAAGTTAGGCAAGAGTTTTCTATTTTATCTAATTATTATTTACTTTTTATTATTATTATTATTATTAGAACTAATGAAAAAAAATTAAATAGAAGTTGATGGAGAGACTTTAATTGAATAAATTTAAAGTTTATAAGACTAGAATAAACGAAAACAAAGTTAAATGATTGAAATAAATCATGGTAAAAGTTAGGGTATGTGTTGGTTGGGGTGAAAACAGGGAGGATGAAAAATAGAGAGAGGAAAATATGGTGGAAAATGACATTTTTTACCGTTTGGTTCAAGAAAAAAAACAAGAGAGATAGAAAATGGAGAGGAAAATAATCCCTCCAGACCCACATTTTTTTATCCTCCCAATTTGGGAGGAAAATGGGGAGGAAAAGATGTTGAATGATATAATTTATACAAATACCCTCACTTTATTGCACTCACCTACCCCTTTCATTTTCCCACTATTTCTTATATATTATATAATAAGGACATAATAATCAATTTATATAAACTACATTTTCCATCCTTCCATTTTTCTCTCTAATCAAACAAAAAAGTTTTTCACCCTCCAACTTTTCCACCCCTCCAACCAAACACACATGAGGGAAAATCAAATCTTTTCTATTCTCCCACTTTTCTACCCTCCACTAATTTTCCTTCCTTCCACTTTTCCACTCCTCTAACCAAACGGACCCTTAGAGGAAAAACTTTGCATTTTAACTTTGAAAGTATCCAATATGCCACTTTAACATGTACATACAAACCAAAGAAGCCAAGAAACAAAAGAGAGGTAAACACACCATAGTCAAGTGTACAACTATCCATAACTCTGTTTTGGTATGCAATAACTCTTTCCTCATTCATTTAGTTTTGGATATTTGGAAGTTGTATGTTTCTCTTTTTTCAGTTTAGGCTGTGTTGGTTTCGGCGGTAAAAGGAATACGGAAAATATTTTACACCATGGGGCGTGTTTGGATTGGCTAAAAAATTCTATCAAACGGAAAATGACTTCTGTTGACTGTAAAATATCAACCCTTGAAGTGTAAAATAGTTTACACTTCCATTTTACCTTCAAACCAATTAGATCCATTTTTAGCCTACGAGAGAGAGAGAGAGAGAGAGAGAGCTTGAACTTGAGATCTAAACCCTGCCGCCACTTGAAGCTCGCCGCCGCCGCCCTCTAGATTGAACTCTGGTAGTCTTGATTTTGTTGCCGCTTGAAGCCTACCGCCACTTGACTAATCTCATCATCTTGATCTCGTTGCCCATGACCCACCCATGATCGATCTCTCTCTCGTTCTCGATCTACCTCTCTATTTCCCTCAGTTTTCGTTCACTCTCTCTTCCTCCCTCCCTCACTTTGACCAAATTTTTTAGTTTAATGAATGATTTTGTTTTGATTTTTGTTTCTTTAAGTATATGTATTGAAATTTTCTATTATAAAATTTGTTTGGAAGCTAAGAAAATGTGAGAAACTAGTAGAAAAATAGCATTTTCAAAATGCAACCAAACACCTAAAAATATTTTCCAAAACAATTTTTAGAATCTACCCAAACACTTGAAAATATTTTCCTTTCCCAAAAATATTTTACATGTTGCCAGATGCAACCTTAATGAAAGTCTTTTTAAGGAAAACTAAAGGGCCAGGAGGGCTCGAATTTCGATACTAATAGGAAATTTTGGGAAGCTAACATGGGATATGAATATGCCCGATAAAGTAACTCTTGCTTGGTGTGCATGGTGTGTGTATGTGTATGTGTGTGTGTGTATGTGTGTGTATTTTAACTAGCTCGTTTGTTAATGCATTTGCAAATCCCACATTTTCAAAAAACAATTTTTGTTAACCTTTACCCTTTTCTTTTAGTTACAATTTTCAAACTCCTCCATTTTTAATCATGAGTTTATTCTTGAAGGGGATTCTCTTTCTATCACTAAGGCTTTTGGAGATGACTCAAATCCACAGATTTCAATTTCTACTATAGTTTTGGGTATTCGCAGGTCCATGCAAGAGGTTAGAACTTAGAAGGGTCAAAATATCTCATGTTCGTCATCAAGGGAATAAATCAATTCATTTGTTAGCTAGACATGTTTTAGGTATCGATGATTTTTTTTTTTTTTTTTTTGGGTTTGGTTAGAGCATTCACATCTGGGGATGCAAAAAAGTTATATTTTGCATTCTCAAAACCTACTTTATCTATTTTACCATCCCATTTTACAACTCATATAATATCCCAATTTCTATTTTTCCATATAACTCATTAAAATAATATAAAATAATATAAACTACACAAATATAAAAAATTATATTTCTCTCCTATATTTGTGTCCTACCCAATAAATATTCTCACTACTACCCGCCAACATCACCCACAACCCATATATATATATATATATATATATATATATATATATATATATATATATAATAAATAAAAAAACTCATTTCTTTCTCCTCTCCCATTCCTCTCTTTCCTTTTTTTCTCTGTCTCTATCTCTTCGGTCTGTCTTTATCTCCCAAGCAAACCAATCACAACCACCACCACTCCACCACCATACACACCCTAACAAGGCAGCAACCATCAACAAAACAGGAAAAAAAAAACCCCAGCACCCAAACACCAATCACCAATCACAACCACCGCCGCACCACCACACACACCCAGCAAGGCAGCAACCACCACCACACACCCTACCAAGGCAAAGACCACCAAAAAAAAAAAATCCAGCACCTAAACACCAACCACAACCACCATCGCACTACCACACACACCCCAACAAGGCAGCAACCATCGCCACCCCACCAAGGTAGAAACCACCAGCAAAACAGGAAAAAAAAAAAAAAAACCTAACACTCAAACACCAATCACAACCACCACCCAAACACCAAACCACCACCAATTCGGCCACCCAAGCACCACTAATCCGCCCACCCAATCACCATACCAACATTGATTCGGCCACCTAAACACCAACCTTCAGCCCATCTGACCCATAATCCCCATGCCACCACCATCACATCGCCACAACCACCAGAAACCCACAGATCTTGTCTCCATCACAGTCCCATCTCAACCCACATCTCCACCACAACCCCACCTGACCCACAACCAACAAAAAAGATAACACCAAATTGAGAGAGAAGGATGAAGAAAGAACAAAGAAGAGAAAAGAGTTAGAGAGTGAGAGAAGAAAAGATAAGAATCGGAGGCAGCGAGTGAGAGTGATTGAAAAAAGAAAAGAAGAGAGAGAGAGAGAGAGAGAGTTAGGGTCCGTTCGTTTGGGGTAAAAATAGGGAGGATGGAAAATAGGGTGGAAAATGTTGTTTTCCATTGTTCGGTTGGGGAAGGAAAATAGGAATGAGAGAAAACTCGGGAGAAAGTTTTCTCTCCGGACCCGCATTTTTTTTCCTTCAAAATCGGGAGGAAAATCTGAGGAGAAAAGTGTTATAGTAGCACTTTTACAAAAATGCCCTCTTTTCACCTATTTTTTTTCAACGTTTTTTTTTTTAATGTGACCTGATTTATTTTTGTTCAACATTCTCTTCTCCTTTTTTTTTCAACGTGACCTGATCTATTTTTTTTCAACGTGGCCTGATTTTGTAACCACCTTTTTGCTGGTTACAAAATCCTTTGCCCAATTAAATTTATATGTACATTATTATAATTTTTACATAATAATAATAATAATAATAATAATAATAATAATAATATAAATTTATATATATGATGTGATAAATTTTATATTATGTAATGAGTACAAATAAATCTATTTCTTACATATTATGTAACAAGGGTATAATAGTCAATTTATATAAATTACATTTTTCATTCTTCTCAAATCAAACAAAAGAGTTTTCCACCCTCCCACTTTTCCACCCCTCCAACCAAACACACAAGAGGGAAAACTAAATATTTTCCATCCTCCCACAATTTTCTATTCTCCCACTTTTCCACTCCTCTAATCGAACGGACCCTTAGAGATTGAGAAGAAAGAGAAGAGAGAGGAAAGA
Source organism: Castanea sativa (assembly GCF_040712315.1). Classification (NCBI taxonomy): domain Eukaryota; kingdom Viridiplantae; phylum Streptophyta; class Magnoliopsida; order Fagales; family Fagaceae; genus Castanea; species Castanea sativa. Next base: position 56,913,248 of record NC_134018.1, on the reverse strand, counting down.
AAAATTAATATTTTATTCATCCATTCATTCTACAGTAGGTTGTATATACCCATACTTACTGTAGCAGGTTGCAATTTTTTTTGTAAGTTTTTGCACTTGCTTGGAGCTCCTTTTTATGGGTTTAGTGTGTAAAATAACAACTAGGCCCAGTGCTAATGTTCTTGGAAGACTTCTTGTCTTATTGAACAAACTTTTCTCTATGCTTCCTTTTGGTTTTAATTGATTTCTCGGTTTTTTCATTAAAAAAAAAAAAACCACTCGTATCTATTTGGGGTGTGTTTGGATACTGCTTATTTTGCTAAAATTGAACTTATTACTGAAAGTATTGTAAATAAAGGTAAAAGTTAGTTGAAATAGTATAGTAGAACTCATGAATAGTACTAAAAATTACAGTGAGACTCATGAATAGTAACAAAAATAAGTTAAATAGTAAAATAATTTTAATTTTTCGTTTCATACTTGGCCCTGGCACTTGAAGTTGTGGAAGATGCTACTAGGATTAAACTCAAGTAATGTTTCACAATTGCATGCCAGCTTTTGGTATCCCAAAAATGAGGATTATTAACAATAGGTAAGGTTGTTATGGAACATTTACATCAATTCTTCATTTTTTAAGAAACGCTTACATCAATACTTATATGCCAATGAAAAGCAAGATAGCTACTTTAAGTTAAAAACAATGATATCTGGGGAAAACTCATGATGGTGCTCACCGTAGAACGGAATATAGTACAAATTAAAAACAGATGAGGCTATGTCTGATAGCCTAAACACGGTAGAGTAATTGCAATGTTAAGTTAAAGTGGAAAGTTGGTTTCGTGATGTTGACCCTACAAAATTTACTGCAGTTGCTTTACTTTTCATACTTGCAAGAAATACAGGGAGTGCAATTTTGCAAAATATTAGTTTGGAAAGATATTTACTCACTGTAACACGAAACCTTTTAATGTCAAGTGAGCTTAGTCCTAAAATTGGTCATTGAGAAATAATTACAATATACCGTTAAGTTTGCAGTTTGAACCATTTCTTTTTTAAATTCCCCAACACTTTATATATGGAGATGTGCTAATTCAGTTACAAGGCCTTTGACTTGGTCACATTATTGACTAAACGTATTTATGAATTGTTTATTTCTAGTAACTTATTTGCATAGTGTTTATCAAAACATATAGTTTTTGGTAATTTTTATATGAACAAGTTTGGCTATAAATTTAGTTGTAGTCTAAGGCTACAACTATAGAAATTAACATGGTTACAAAATTTGAAAATTTAATTATTGGATTGCGTGTTTTTTATGTAATAAACACACACATCAAATTTTGCGTCAATTGGATGATATTTACTATTTGATTCATAAACTTATTTTTTAGGCAAAATTTTATACCATATAAACTTGAAATTTAAACATTTGATTAAGGGCATAGCGGTGACTCATCTAGAATTTCTTTTTTGGGGAGTCATTAAGAAACTTACATTAAACAAAATTTAATAAAAAAATAACTTGACTATATTGAATTATCGACAAAAAAAAATCACACAAATATATGACATTTTACTATTTTCTTCCACAAGTTTTCATATTTTGACATCATTATGAGTTTTCATTATATATTGTCAATGTGGGTAGATGTGACCATTTTATTTTGTAAAGTTTGTATACAATATTTGTATTTTTATGCAATTTTCATTATCTATTTGTCAATGTTTTATAAAAATATTTTAAACTGAATGATAAAATTCAACTCACGTGCAATGTATTAATTATCAACCCAAAGAGCCACACACAGGGACGAAGTCAGGACTTTGAGTTAAGGGGGACAATTCTGACCTCTAGCTCGGCGGCTTCTTAGCTGTTGAGTTTTTTTATATTTTTTTTTATATTTTTTTTATAGTTTTTGATGTGTGCGTTTGTTGGTTAAAGACAAAATTATTCTGTTTAAAATTTTTAAAGGGCCAGTTGTTTGTTTGAGTAAAATTGGTTAATTGGACTTAATTTTTTTTTAAAAACTTTGCTATTGGTGATTTATGTTGTTGCACAAATGTTTTTGGGCTAGTACATGTTGTTTTAGATTTTAGATCTATAAATTTTTTTTAATGGCCTTTAAAATGAGGAATGTGCTAGAAGTATATTACTGATATAGTGAGCAATTATTGGTAAGTAAAAAAGTGATGTAAATGATAGGCTTAGATGCGAACTAATAATAATTTGTACCTCAACAGTTTATAAAAATGCTGTAAATAAGTTCATAACTGTAACGTTACTCTAAAAAAATCAATGATATTGTTAAGAGGGGGCAAAATGTAATTTTATAGAACAAAATTGCTAAAATTAATGCATATATATATATATATATATATACAGACTAATATTTTTTTTTTAAAAATTTAGGAGGGGCTGTTGCCCCCCTGGTCAATTAATGCCTCCGTCCTTGGCCACACACATCCATACATATACAAATAATACAATATGTATCTACTTAACCAATCAAATGTTTGAAAAATCACTAACTTTACTATTTTTTAATCACCAATTTTATAAAAAAATGTTATTATAACATGATAACAATAAACACACATGTAACAAGCCTTCTATATTTCCTAATTATTAAATTATATGAAGTTATATTATATTTATACTATACACACACATTTACACAAATAACATTATAGCAAAAAAAAAAGAAAAAGAAAAGATAAAGCACACAATCAGTATTTGACAAACACTCACACAAATAATATATAAATTTATAATAATAAAAAAGATACACTTATAACTCACATACACTCACTATTTACTTTTAAAGTTAGAGATACCAATAGCCAGATAGAGAAAAGAGATTCATGAGAGATAGATCTATGATTTTATGTTATTGGTTGGTTTTGGGATGGATTGATTTGTGTTATTTAGTTTTGGGTTGAACTTATCTATGTCAAAGTGTGCAAGATTTAAGTTAGGGTGTGCAAAAATATTTTTAAAGGTAAATTAAACTAATAAAATAATATTTTATACATATAAATTTTTTTTTTATCAAGTCAAGGGGTTCATTTGAAATCCCTTGAAGCATTAGTAACGCCGCCCCTATGATATAGTTATTGATCTTTGATATTTTAGAAATTTTGCAATTAACGAGGATATAAAAAGACAATATAATACAATAACAAATTTTTGTTAAAATTTACATCAAATAAAAAGATATCGAGTAGAGTGATAGCTTTAAGTTATAATTAAATTTGTAACCAAACTTTATCATTTTGTTTATATATAAAAAAAGAAGCTAAAATACATTATTTGCAAAAAAAGAAAAAGAAAAAAGAAAAAGACAAGTAACACGTTTTTTTAACAATTCCCACAGTAATTTATTTTACTTTCAGCTAATGCACAACTTTTAAAAATATATATTTTTAAATGATTGTATGATTACACATATTATTATTTTAAACAAAACAAACCAATATAAAAATAAGCACTTCCTTTCCCTAAAAAATAAAAAATAAATAAAAAGCCCATCCAAAAAAAAAAATCAGGAATAGTGCATTTCCAATTTAGGTTACTGTGGGATAAAGTTTTTCCTTTGTTTAGAAATGGCATTCTCTCACCAAGTAGACAACAACATGTCAACATGTGGATGAAAGAAAGTGCATGAATCCATGATCCCATTAACGTTGTGTACTTTAGATCTATCAAAAACCTCACTTACTAAAATTGTAAAATCCCTGTCAATTCTTAAAAATTTTCCTGTCCATAAAGCAAAAAAAAAAAATCGTAATCGCAATTAATGCTCATCAAACACATACACACACCATACCATACTAATGACTAGGATCATCAATCGTAGCACCAACCCAAAATGACAATTCAGTCCCTAAAAAAATCATGTCCACACCTAAGTTTTTAGATAATTAACGAGGGCAAAACAGGAAAAAAAAAGAAAAAATTGCAACGATCTTGGGTCTAAAAATTTATTCTAATAAACTTCAAAGGAAGCAACAACAACAACAATAAACAGAGGCGTACGTATCATCGTCATCACCATCAGCAACCCAACAAAAAAAGCTTTAAGCGAGTCAAAGCCCCTCAAACCCCGAGACTCTTCTTCTTCTTCTTCTGCTGCTTCTTCTTTTTCTGTGTTTCTCTCTCTAAATCTATATCTTTCTTTCTCTCTCTACAAAGTTTAATTTTTTTCTTTCTTCGAATTCTCTCTCTCTTCTTTCGATTCCCAAATCTCTCAGAGGTACGCCTATCCGAATCGCGATATTTTTGTTTTCGTGTGTGTGTGTGTAATTTTTTTGGGTTTTTCTTTATTCCCATTCTGTCCCAAACATTTTCCCTCTTTTTACGATATTGCCATCAAACCCTAGCTCTGCTATATTTTCATTTTTTTTTTCTCTCTCTCTACAAAGCCCAATCTCTCCCCCCCTTGTAGTTCACTACGCTTCGTGTTTCCCCAGAATAGGAATTGGAATTCTATCAAAACCCTAGCTCTGGTTTCTCTGCTTCAAAATCATGGTGTGTTTTCTATTAGATTTGAATATTTTGTGCTGCGAACTTTATTTTCTTAATGGTTAATTTCGATTAAGAAATTTAGATTGAATTTGAAAAATTTTAGGGTATTTAAGTAGATTGTTGGGTTTTTGGTTTTTATTTTTTATTTTTTGGTTTCTTGTAACGGTTATGAGTTGCTTCTTTTTTTTTGGAGGAGGGATTTTGAACTTGTTTTGAGCTACTTGGGCGATTAGGTTTAGCTAGAAAAGTTCAAAATTCAAAGTAATTTTGTGGATGGGTGCTTAGATTTGATCTGTTAACGCAATTCTATTGCTGTGTTGGTATTGAGCTTGAAATTTGATTCACAGAAGCTCCAAACTCTAGGGCTGTGCTTAATTTTTAGTGCAAAGTTTTGAACCATAAAATTATGATTATTGACATTGGCAACTACTAGGACTGAATATTTTACTTAGTTTTATATGTTTTATCATTTTATTATTAGCAACTCCAAACTACTATAAGTTAGCTTCTTGAAATTGTTGGGTGATGAAGGATTTTACATTTGGGCAGGAGTGATTAGTTTTGAGAATGTTACTCTTTATGATTTGCTTGGGTTTCAAAAATGTTCGTTCGTTTACATGTTTGAAATCTTAAGTTTTGTCTGCTCCAAATATCGGGTTATGTTTTTATGTTTCTTATTTATTTGTTTTCCAGATGGGGGGTAAGGCTAGAAGTTAGCAACTTTGACTGGTTAAGCCAGGAGTTCATTATCTTTGTTGTTTATGGATAAATTTTTTTAAGTGTTGCATCTCCAAAGTCAAAATTTCTGGTTCATGCTTATAAGAGAGTGCAACGCTTCATTTATATGTCTTTCCTGGTAATTAAACCACCGGCAATTTAGAGTTCAAAATTGTAAGTTTCCCTCCAAAAACACCATTTGACATGCTATCTTAAATTTAGGCAACTTTAACAATAAACTGAAGTAACATATAGCAAACAAGAAAGTTCCTGCATATATGGATATCTTGGTTATGCAACTATCTAGTTTTAGCTCAATGTTTTCCCATACATTCTTTCTCCCAGCTGTGTGATGTTTTACGTACATATTCTAGCACTAATGCTAGTAGGTCTGGCGGTACACATTCAATTTAACACATTTGTGTTACACAGACTGGGTTTCATAGATTCAGTGCTTAAGATCAATGCAGTTTTTGTGGTTAGACTTGTATTCTGAAGCAGTTGATAAAGTTCATTATTCATTGACTATATGTTTAAGGTCATATGTTAGGACCCCTTTGTTTAGCATCTAACTTTCTTCCCTAAATTGTTAATGATTTTGGTATATTATTCGACTATATGAATTATGTGGTAAATTCCTTTGGTTAGACATATTCTAGTGAACTTGTTTTTGGAATGCAGTTTAGCTTTCACAACTTCTAATAGCGGCTTGATGCTGGGGGCAGTATGCCGGTGATAGTTGGGAGAAATGCAAAGGTATCATGCTGCCAGCTGCACTAGTGCAGTTAATAACAGTGCAATAGGTGGGCCATCAGCTAGGGAGACTGCCCGAGCTGATTCATCTTCACTGTCATCTAATTTTTCACTGAATTCTAGGTAAATGGGTTCCATAAATATCAGTCTTCTCATGCTCTTTTTTGCAGATAATGAACAACTGTACTGTCTACTTCCACCCCACACATTGTTTATATTTAGTTTTCGATTTAGCATTATTATGACCATACCCTTTCTGGTTTATGCTATGATTAGATTCCAATTAATAGCTGCCGGTTGGATTCAGAGAGTAGGTTATTGAGTGTCCCATGCCTGTTCACTTTGTTATCATAATTAATTGTCTTTTGATGCAATTTACCAATTGATTTTTCTAGAAATTATGGCATTCTTTATTGTTGTTCATTTCCATTTTTGCAATATCATATGGTAGTGGTAATTGCATGTATGCATTTCCTTTGTTTCTTACTGCACCATAAGTGATGAAGTATGGAAATTAGTGGAATACTTTGAATCAGGAACTAGTTCTCTAATCTTTGTCTTTCTATGCTATCAATACTTTGTATGACTATTTTTTTAGAAATCTTTGTGAGCCTAGATTCTGCAAGTTAGAGCTTTGTTTGTTGATGGTGATGCACTAGCTGTTTGGCAAATTTTGTGCACTTGGTATCCTACTGTTCCTTTTGTAAGTGAGAAAATTAATTGAAAAGTGGAAATGGGAAAAACTCTAATGGACTGGAAGTAAACAAGAGGAACCTATAGGAAAAAACCAGAAAAAGAGGAAAAAAAATAGATGAAGAAAGGAATCAAGAGCCTTATTTATCCCAAAAAAAGAAAAAAAGACAAGAGAAAGGAATCAAGAGCCTTAGATGTAGCCATCATATCAACTAGCGGGTTCAAGAATAGAGGGTTTAATCCTATTAAGAGAAACTTGACACCATCAAAAGTTTGACTATTCCTGCTCCGCCATGGGTTCTCCATTAGGTATGATGACTCTGCACATCATATCCTATAAACTTTATGCTTTTCAAACCTTCCTTCCTGACTAGCCAAACAAGTAAAAGACTAACCCAAGAGGTCTTTAATGTCTGACACAATGCAGGGCCCTTTTTTTTCTCATCAGGAAAACCTCTCCCAATTGTTTTAATCATTCTTTACACTTTTGTAGAATATCTTTAATTCCTGATCTAACACAGACTAAATTGTTCAAGTAGAGGTTTTTTATTTTTATTTTTTGTAATGTATTTATCAGATTATGCTTTTAACAAATAGTTATGATATTATCATTTGACATTTTGTGTAGGCGGTCCTCTCAACTGACTGCATACAAGTTGAAGTGTGATAAAGAGCCTTTAAATTCTCGGTAATCTTTGCAACAGAATTGCATCTTCGTTTTGTTGTTTTTACCTGTTTTTCCCTTTTCGTAAACTGTTTTGGATTGGAAAGTACACAGAGTAATGTTGTATTTCAATTTCTTATGCATTTTGGTCTCCTTTGTTTGCATTTCATTGAAATAGTGAACTATTACCTATCAAAAAAATGAAACAGTGAACTAAAAAGTGTAGAACCTGCTGGTTGTTCTGATGTTTTGCATCTAGAGCTATTCTAATGGTGCTATAGTTCTTATCTCGTTTTATAATTTTGTCACTCTTTTAATCTCAGACTTGGGCCTCCTGACTATCACCCTCAAACTCCAAATTGTACTGAGGAGACTCTCACCAGAGATAATGTGATACATGGTTACAGGGAGACCATCGAGGGAATTGAGGTACATTATTATCTGATTAATACATTCAATTAATTCTCCAAGAGGGAGTATGTATGCATGTGGAGGTTATTTCTATATGTTGAATTGTGAATGCATTACGTAAGTTTCAATAATTAGGTCATTATGAATTTAGAGTGTATTTGGATGAGTTTATTTTCATTTCCCTATTTCACTATGAGTTTATTTTTATAAGCTGTGTAATATTATAGTTTTACTTGGTGAAAGTGAGGCTTTAAAAAGCTGTACATAAGCTGGCAGTGAAAAAAAATCTGGGATTTTAAGCTAAAACAAACATTCCCTTAGAAAACCAACCAGCATTTATATTTTTGAATTTTGGTTACATTATCAATGCAGTAGTCAGTTGACATATAATGATGTAAGGTTTTTGAGATACTTTCCTATGGAGACATCCTGGGATCCCCTCCACTTCCAACTATTGAATTATTAAAAAATAAAAATAAAAAAGTGTATAGATTCCCAACTATTGAATTATATATATATAAAAAAAAAGAATATAGAGATTTTTTTACTTATAAAAAAAAAATTTGAAAATTTTTTGTATGGTTAAAAGCCTTGGAATAGTATTGATATTGATAGGCAGGTATTGAGTGTTGAATAAACTTCCTTTAAGAAGTTTGCATTGAAGGATATCAGTGCAACAAACTCAACTCTTCTATATTCTCCTTTGGTGGTTATTATCTAACTTGGTTTAACTTGTTGAGTGTGTTAGGAATCTAGAGAGATCTCATTGACTCAGGTTCAAACTTTCACTAAGCCTATTATCATCAAGTGCAAAGAGGTAGTAGTCTGTTTTGTTACTATTCTTCAAATTATCTCAAACTTCACTCTCTTCATGTTTGATTCCTTTCTCATTCTTTCCCAGAAGTGGAAAAAAATAGAGATTCCTTTCTGGAAAAATGATCATGATGCTAAATGATTTGTGATTGTTTACTTTTCTTTGCAGGCAATCAGGAAACGCCTTAGGGCTATCAATGAATCTCGTGCTCAAAAGCGGAAGGTGATGAACTATTTTCTCAACTATTATTGGCAATTAGCGAAGAATAGATTTAAACCTTTTAGCTGTTTGTGCGCATTTAAACCCATGTGCATTTTTTAGTGGCTTCAGTCTTGCCTATTAGGGGTTTTCAGGTTTTGAAATGAAATTTGATGCTGTATGTTTTTTCTTACTATGACAGGCTGGTCAGGTTTATGACGTGCCTCTTTCTGGTTCACAATTAACTAAACCCGGCATCTTTCCTGAACAAAGACCATGCGGTGAAGACTTCAAGAAGAAATGGATTGAGGTATGTCTTCTATTTTTCTTCAATACCATTGTGCCTGTACCATAATGATTGATGACATTTTTTATTCTTTTTTTCCTGGTTGATTAATTACATTTATTACCATTAGTTACCTACCCAAAAAAAGAAACATTTATTACCATTACTTGGAAAATGTATGTAAAATTTTTACTCCAATAGCCAAGAGAAACGCTAATAGTCCTTTGTTGTATTTACTAGCCTAGAAGCCTATGTGTTTTCCCAGTTGCCAACTTTTTGGTAAATAAGATATGCTTTTAGGGGAGCAGAAAAGGCTACCATATGGCACTTGTCAGTTTTTGGCTTTATGGTGATTCAGGGTAGTCTCTGTTATGTTAGTACTCTTGGACATTACTAACAAATATAAATACTGTAGTGCTATGTTTCTTGATTTGATATGGTTAAGAAACTTTTTTTTTTGGATAAGTGATATGGTTAAGAAACTCTTGCCTTTATGGGAATTATAAGTTCTTATATGGGATGTTGAATGCTATCAGAAATGTTGAGATGACATCTGTGTGTGGCACGTTAAGGAAATTGGTTGCATCATAAAGTTTAGATGCCCAGTCTTCTCACTTGATTGCTAGGATTCGACATTTGCTGTAGTTTTTTTTTTTTTTTAAATTTTTTTTCTTGAAGGTAATTTATATACTTAAAAAAGCGACTATCAGTGAAGTTGGCTACCTATGATAAAGCATCTCAACTTTATTGTCTCTGTTGAGCATTTCTGAATGTGCTTAGATTTTTTATTGACAAAAAATGCACATATCAGAATCTTAACTTAATAATTATTTGACACTGACTTCCTTTTCATTTTCCTTCCAAAAATATATATATTGCAGGGTCTATCACAACCACACAAACGATTACGTTCTTTGGCTGATCATGTCCCTCATGGATATGGGAGGAGATCCCTCTTTGAAATTTTAATTAGAAATAATGTTCCGTTACTGAGAGCAACTTGGTTTATTAAAGTGACATATCTTAATCAGGTATGAATGTGTGCACACTTGTACCCACAAGTTAATCAATCGTTTTTTGGCTATTTTTAATATTGGAAGGTAGCAGATTATGGTTGTATTTTGCAGGTTCGGCCTGGTCCTACAGGTATCTCTTCTGGGGTGCCTGACAAAGCTCAGTTTACCCGCACTGAGCTCTGGACAAAAGATGTTATTGATTATTTGCAATACCTCTTGGATGATTTTTTGTCAAGAAATAAATCTCATTCTAATCCGCACAGCAGAGATCGATCACCACAAGTGTCTTATGCTGGGTCTCTACAGCATAGGAGTGATCCAGCATCAGCAGTCCTTGATGGTGAGGAGCCTTCCCTACATTTTAAATGGTGGTATGTATCACGTCTATTGCAATGGCACCATGCAGAAGGGATACTTCTTCCCTCTCTTATCATTGATTGGGTTCTAAATCAACTACAGGTACTGTTTTTGCTCTTACCTTTTTTTTTTCTTCAGATTAAAACAGAACTAATGTGCTCTTAAAAATATTGATAAAACCTTTTGGTTTCCTTTTTAAGTACATGAGGTTCCATTCTCTATGGTTTTAATTTCATATTTTTGCTCTTCAGGAAAAAGAAACCCTTGAGATTTTGCAGTTGCTGCTGCCTATTATATATGGCGCTTTAGAAACTGTTATTTTATCTCAAACGTATGTACGAAGTCTTGCTGGAGTAGCTCTTCGTTTCATTCATGAGCCTTCTCCTGGTGGATCAGATCTAGTGGATAATTCGCGGAAGGCATATACAACCTCTGCACTGGTTGAGATGCTTCGGTATTTAATACTGGCTGTACCTGATACATTTGTTGCATTGGACTGCTTTCCCTTGCCACCCTGTGTGGAATCTCATGCAGTAAATGATGGGAATCTCATATCAAAGATATGTGGGGATGTAGAAAAGATTAAAAATTGTTCTGCAGAAGCTGCTTCTATGTTCAAAAGTAAATTTCTTGATACTCAATATCAATCCTTGGCCTTTGATCATGTTGTTTCCTCAATTCAGAAACGTGCTGATGCTCTTGCAAAAGCTGCAAGTCCTGGCTATCCAGTTCATAGTCTAGCAAAAGCTGTACAGATCCTGGATAAATCTCTTGTGCATGGAGATGTCAGAGGGGCTTGTAAGTTTCTGTTTGAAGATCATTTTGACAGTGCTATTGCTGAAGGTTGGATTGCAGAAGTAAGCCCATGCTTGAGATCATCGTTGAAGTGGATTGGGAATTTGAGTTTATCATTTGTTTGTTCTGTATTTTTCCTTTGTGAGTGGGCAACATGTGATTTCAGGGATTTTCGGACTGCTCCGCCTCATAACCTGAAGTTCACAGGCAGAAAAGATTTTTGTCAATTATATATTGCAATTCGAATTTTAAAGCTGAAGATAAGAGATTTGCAAAGTTCAGCTCGAGGCAAGAGTGAGAGCTCCCTTGGAGTTGGTAGCTTTGAAACTAAAAATAATTTAAAAAGTTTGGATGGAAGAAGTGTAAATTCAGATCTATTTGAGAGCCCCGGTCCATTACATGATATCTTAGTGTGTTGGATTGATCAGCATGATGTACGCTATGGAGAAGGTAGCAAGCGCCTTCAGCTACTCATAGTGGAACTCATACGTGCTGGCATATTTTACCCCCTGGCATATGTGAGGCAGCTGATTGTAAGTGGAGTTGTGGATATGAATGGACCCGTGGTTGAGCTTGAGAGACGGAAGAGACATTATAAAATCTTGAAGCAGTTGCCTGGGCTCTTTTTGCGTGATGCTTTGGATGAAGCAAGGATTGCTGAAGGGCCAAATCTCTTGGAGGCCATTCAAGTCTATTCAAACGAACGTCGCCTTGTACTTCGAGGGCTGTTCTGTGATCAACAGAAAAATTCAAATGCTGCAAATATATCAACTCAAAAGCCAATCCCTGGGAAAGATGTCGCTTCCCAAGCTTCCATTGATCAGTGGAAAACTGCTCAGTCATCGTCCTATGTATTGCCTGTCAAGAATGCCAAAAATGATTTTGATGTTGAGGAACTGAAGATGGCAATCATGGTACTGTTGCAGCTCCCAAACAGTTCATCTTCATCCAAAGATACCGGACTTGATGAATCTCAAGGGAGTGTCAAGAGGCCTTTTGGGTTGCTTAGCAACAAAGTGGATCTGGTGGAAGATACACCTGGGTGTGAAGAATGTAGAAGGGCAAAGAGGCAAAAATTAAATGAGGAAAGGAGCTCTTACCTTCAAGTACATTCACCGATTCTTTCAGATGATGAAGATACTTGGTGGATGAGGAAGGGGCCTAAATCCTTGGAGTCCTTTAAAGTTGAACCTCCACTTAAGTCAAGCAAATCAGTCTCCAGGACCCGGCAGAAGACTGTTCGCAAAACTCAGAGTCTTGCTCAATTAGCAACTGCTAGGATTGAGGGTAGCCAGGGAGCATCTACAAGTCATGTATGTGATAATAGGGTAAATTGCCCTCACCATAAATCTGGAATGGAAGGAGAGACTCCTAAGTCAATTGATGGAATCAGATCAAACTATTGCAGGGATATTGTTGCTATTGGAAAAACATTAAAGAAGCTGCGTTTTGGAGAGAAGAGGACCATTACAGTTTGGTTGATGACTGTTGTGAGGCAGCTTGTTGAAGAAACTGAAAAGACTGTAGGCAAGGCTGGCCAGTTTGGTAGGCCTTTCACTCCTGTTGATGATAGGAGCTCTATAAGGTGGAAGCTTGGCGAGGATGAGCTGTCTGCTTTACTGTATTTGATGGATGCTACTAATGATTTAGTTTTGGCAGTCAAATTTCTCCTTTGGTTGTTTCCAAAGGTGCTCAGTAGCTCCAATTCTACCATCAGTTCTGGGAGGAATGTTGTGATGCTGACAAGGAATGTGGACAACCAAGTGTGTGAAGTAGGGGAGTCATTTTTGTTATCGTCCCTCAGAAGGTGCAATCTCAATTTTTTAGTTAAATCTAATAGCTTTTTCATTTCTGGAATTTTTATTTCTTTTCCTCTTTTATTTATTTATTTATTCTTTTATCTAATAAATTATATAGCATTGTTACGTTGCTATTTTGTTTCTTTTCTGTTGTGAATTTGATTAAATCTGCAATCTGCTGAGCATTTATTTGTCATGTATCGTTAGCCTTTTCCTGTCTTTCTTTTCTTCGTACCAGTCATTGCCTCCTGGTTTCACACTTATCAATGTCCAATGTCTTTGGTTACCTTTTCCTCCCTTTAGATCTGCTAGATGAAACAGAATGTTACATATGCCAGTCTGTCTGCACTCAACTTTTTGTGGGCAACTAACTCTAGATTAAATGACACCTCACCCCCCTCCTCTAGGGCAGTAAGATCAAGGTTGGTTCAACACCAATCTGGTGCTTGTGTAATTTACCAATTTGTGTCACTGTTAAACTATATCTTAAATCCCTCCTCTCATTGGATGCCGTTTGTTTTTATTTGCAACCATCTGAATTTTACAACTTACAGCACTGGGAAGACATTTTTGGTGCCATTTTTGACAAAGTTTATGTACCTGTTATATATGTCACCAATCTGCAGGTCATGCTTTTCAAACTCTCTCTTTTATTAGTTATAAAGCATTTGAAACTTCAGCTACAACTCATTTGGCTCAAATAACTTATTTATTTTCCAGGGAAAGCTGGTACTTCTCTCATAATAATTGGTTGGGGGTGAGGTCATGGGTTTAAGACCCACTAGGTGCATATGTAGCTTACCAATAATAATAATAAAAAATTGCCAGGGAAAACATCTCTCATGATCCAGAAAACTATTTTTTTGTTCTTAGCTTTATGAGGAACTTGTTTTCCAAAGTTTGTCTTCCATGAATTTATCTAAAAAAAATTCTTCTATTCTAGTTTATAGTTGTACATGGCACACCTAGAGAGATTAATGATCCAGATCTTATTGAGCCACTTGTGCATTTCTTCTAGAAACATGCGGTTCTCCTATGCATATTATTTTCCTTTTCATCTGTGCATGGCTTCTCTATAGTATCTTGGTACTGTGCTGATTCAATTCTAATTTAGCTTGTCTTAAATGCCTAACACTTAGATTTGGTTCAGGTATGAGAATGTGCTTATTGCAATGGATCTTATTCCTGAAGCCTTGTCAGCTGCGATGCATCGTGCTGCAGCAGTAATGGCCTCAAATGGAAGAGTTTCAGGTTCAGCAGCCCTGGCGTATGCTCGATATCTGTTGAAGAAATATTGCAATGTGGGTAGTGTCATAGAATGGGATAAAAATTTCAAAACGACATATGATAAGAGACTTATATCTGAACTTGAACGATCAGCGGATGGAGATATAGGGTTTCCACTTGGTGTACCGGCAGGAGTTGAAGATCTTGATGATTTTTTCCGTCAGAAGATAGGTGGTGGCCGATTTTCACGAGTGGGTATGAACATGAGAGATATAGTGCAACGACATATTGATGAAACTTTAAACTATTTTTTTGGTAAAGAGAGAAAACTTTTTAATACTGGAAAAGTTCCTGCTGTTGAAAAATGGGATGATGGAAATCAGGTGGCTCAACAAATAATTATGGGAATAATGGAATGCATTAGGCAGACTGGAGGTGCTGCTCAAGAAGGAGACCCCTCATTGGTCTCTTCTGCGGTTTCTGCCATTGTTGGTAATATTGGGCCAACTATTGCGAAAATGCCAGATTTTACAGGCAGTAATTATACAAATTTTTCATCTGCAACATTTTCATCAAATTTTGCTAGACACATTTTACGCATCCATATAACTTGCCTATGCCTGCTTAAGGAAGCTCTTGGAGAGCGACAAAGCCGTGTATTTGAGATTGCTCTTGCAACAGAAGCTTCTTCTGCTCTTGCTCCAGTTTTTGTTCCTGGAAAGGCATCTCGCACTCAGTTATTATCTTCTGAAGCTCCTGAATCAAATACAAATATGTCTAATGACAGTTTGAACAATTCTGCAAAGGTCGTTATTGGAAGAGCAACAAAAATTGCAGCTGCTGTTTCTGCACTTGTGGTTGGGGCGGTTATTCATGGGGTTACTAGCCTGGAGAGAATGGTTACTGTGTTCCGTTTAAAGGAAGGATTGGATGTAATTCAATTTGTAAGGAATACAAGATCCAATTCAAATGGAAATGCCCGTTCAATGGGCGCTTTGAAGGTGGATAACTTGGTTGAAGTTTATGTGCATTGGTTTAGGCTGCTTGTCGGAAACTGTAGAACTGTTTCTGACGGATTGATTGTGGAACTCTTGGGTGAACCATCCATAGTGGCACTTTCAAGGATGCAGCGAATGCTCCCTCTTAGTTTGGTCTTTCCACCTGCCTATTCAATATTCGCCTTTGTTTTGTGGCGACCATTCATTCTGAACACAAACCTTGCAGCCCGTGAAGAAATTAACCAATTATATCAATCTTTAACAATGGCCATAGGTGATGCCGTAAAACACTTGCCTTTTCGAGATATATGTTTCAGAGATAGTCAGGGTTTCTATGATCTTGTAGCTGCGGATGTTTGTGATGCTGAATTTGCAGCCATGCTGGAGTTGAATGGTTCAGATATGCATTTGAAATCAATGGCCTTTGTTCCTCTCCGTGCAAGGCTTTTTCTAAATGCCATTATTGACTGTAAAATGCCACAATCTTTATTTACAGTGGATGATGGGAGTCGAATTTCTGGGCAGGGTGAAGCTAGGGTCCAATATCTGGAGAATGAAAAGCTTATGGATAAGCTTGTACATGTTTTAGATACCCTGCAACCAGCAAAATTTCATTGGCAATGGGTGGAGCTCAGGCTTCTCTTGAAAGAACAGGCCCTCATTGAAAATCTTGAGAACCATGATAAGTCCTTAGTGGATGCTATACGGTTGTCCTGGCCTACTTCTGAAAAAGCTAATGCTTCTGATAATGAGAACAATTTTATTCAAATCATCCTCACAAGATTACTGGTCAGACCTGATGCTGCGCCCCTTTATTCAGAGGTTGTTCATCTTTTTGGACAATCACTGGATGATTCAATGTTGCTACAGGCTAAATGGTTCCTGAAAGGCTCGGATGTTCTTTTTGGTCGCAAAACAATCAGACAAAGGCTTTTTAATTTTGCTGAGAGTAA
Organism: Castanea sativa; assembly: GCF_040712315.1. Lineage (NCBI taxonomy): Eukaryota > Viridiplantae > Streptophyta > Magnoliopsida > Fagales > Fagaceae > Castanea > Castanea sativa. Next base: position 56,897,063 of record NC_134018.1, on the reverse strand, counting down.
AGGTCTTTCAACAAAGGCCCAGTTTTGGAAGCCTTGGGGCTGGTGTAATTTTGGTTCTGATCCAGTACCAAAGAGGGGAGGGGATAAGAAGAAATCTGATGTCACCTCTCTTGAAGAAGGGGAAGTTGTTGAAGAGGGGATGGACTCGAAAAAGTATGTGAAAGGGTCAACTCAAACATTGGACACTGAAAGTTCCAATCTCAGTCAGCAACAAGTTACTGAGAGGGCTCTCATCGAATTGCTTCTTCCTTGCATAGATCGAAGCTCTGATGAATCACGGAATTCCTTTGCAAGTGAGATGATCAAGCAGTTGAATACTATTGAACAACAGATAAATGCAGTTACTCGTGGGGCAAGTAAGCAGGCAGGAACAACTTCAGGAATTGAAGGACCATCAAACAAAGGAAATAATCGCAAAGCTGTGAGAGGTGGCAGTCCTGGATTAGCTAGACGTTCTACAAGCACAGCTGATTCTGCTCCGCCCTCTCCTGCAGCTCTGCGAGCTTCTATGACGTTGCGCTTGCAGTTACTCCTCAGATTTCTTCCTATAATTTGTGGAGATGGGTAATTATACAAGGACTTCTTAATCTTTTTTTATAGAAACTTATTGCATTGCCTGTGTAGTTTGTTGCTACCCCTAATCTTTTTTAGTATAACTTGTTCACATAAACCTCACTTGTTTTTTATCATTCTTCTCTCATCAGTTGTGTTCGGATTATTCCATTTGGCTAGGTACTTTTAAGTTAATTTTCTATTTACCCATGTATTTTGTCTCACTTAGAAAGAGAATCTAGCCAATCCCATTTATTGATCTCTACCAAATGGCCATTTTTCTTTGTTATCCTTGTATTCCTTCAAACAATTCTGTTTTTCCTTATGTACATCTAACCTCCTTCTTCATGTTCCTATTCTCATTCATTTAGTGATCCAATGAGGTTGATTTTTTCCTTTAAATTGCAGGAGTAATTATTATGTTCCCTCATTTCTAATATAGGACCTATTGTAAATGTTGATGGTTATAGTTTCATTATGTCCTGATTTCCAAGTGAGTTTCATTTTTGTGATGTTGGAAATTATGCCAATGAGGCCTAGCTCAAGTAGGCACTTCCTTCCTCCATAAAGAATGGGGTGGAGGATGAGGTTGTGGGATTAAGACCCATTGGGCTTTGTGTAACTTTCACCAATAGAAGAAAAAGCAGTGGGCAATTATGTGTGTTTTTGAAACTCTTCTTTTCTTAATGTTGTGTGTTTGTTGTCAAACAAATGCCACCCTTTCAAATTTCATAACCCAGAAGAAAGAAGGAAAGATGTGTTTGTCTTCAAGAGTAGAGTTTCTGATACTTATTTTATTTTAGTTTAGTACACTGCTTGCTAAAATGATGAGGTTGCATGATCCAATCTGTATAGTATCATAAGAGAATGAAAGAGCACATACATAATTTAAGCTAAGTTTCATATATTGGACTTCTCAGGGAACCTTCTGGGCGGGGTAATAGGCAGTTGCTTGCCTCCATAATACTTCGTCTCCTTGGAAATCGGGTTGTGTATGAAGATGCCGACCTTTCGCTATATCCCCTTCAGGGTTATCCATCTATGAGAGAGATGGAGTCTCCTGCAGAAGCTTCTTTTTCTGCCTTTGCTGATTTGTCAGGCGAAAGTCTCTTTGATCGTTTATTGCTGGTTTTGCATGGGTTGTTGAGTAGTTGCCGGCCGACTTGGCTTAGGTCAAAGCCTGCTTCCAAGTCAAGCAGCGAATTTACCAAAGAATCTTCTGGATTTGATCGAGAAGTAGCAGAGAGTCTGCAGGTTTGATCTCTATCTGCTCACTATTCAATTTTAATGTGCTTGCCTTAATGTATAACTTTGCATTAACCCTACTTCTAGTTTCATCCACTAAAACTATATCATTTGCAAAAATCATACACCAAAGGAGCTTTTGGTTCAATTTTGTGAGCTCATCCATCACTAGTGCAAAGAGATATGGACTTAATGCTGATCCTTGATGCATGCGTATAGTAATAGGAAACTCACTTGCGATTCCTTTTAAGTTATAATTTTTATGACAATTTCCTATTGAACTTCATACAATCTTATATGAAGCAAATTGACATACTTCTAAAACCATAATTTACTGTTAGTAAATTGAAGGATTTTTAACACCATAATTTACCATTGCAATAACACCACAATTCATTGTTAGCAAATTGACTGATTTTCAACAGAAGGGGTTCTATCTGTTACAGTATCAAATCTTTGTGCCAAATTGGAGGGGGGAAAAAAGGTTAAGGGTGTCTTATTGCAACAACATAAAAGTTCTATCTTTTAGTGCATTTTACCAAAAGGAGAATGTACAATAAAGAAGTTCAATATATATTTACACATTTATGTATTGATATTTTTTTCACTTACATTTAAGCATGCCTATATGTGTACATCAATGCGTGTGTGTGTGTGCATATGTAATTGTATTTTTCATATTAAAATACCCCCCCCAGCCCCCCAAACACACACACACACAAAAGAGTGAAAATTCCTGGTTCTGCTTGCAGTACTAGCAGCCGGGGTTTGAAATCTATCTCGATGCTAACCTAGTAACATCTAAAGATTGATCCCTCCAAATTAAATATATAAACGTAAAATGAATAAAATGTAAAAGAAAAGTAATAAAATGCCAAAATGTATTAATAAATATTTTTATATATACTTAAGTACTTGTAATCCTGTGTAAGTTACAAATTCATTGTTACAAAAAATTAAAGCTCTAAAAGCCCATGGATCATCTGTCACACTTTAACATGATAATGAATATTATATATTGCACCTATTAATAAAATCTCTAATTTACTCAAAAAGGAATCCTTAATGCCTAATTGGGAGGTCGAGCTAGAAATTGTGGGTAAATATGTTTAGAAGTTCAATTCTTTCTTTCTTTCCTTTTTTCCTTTTCTTTCTCTCCTTATCTTCAAATTTCTTACACTTAATTTCTCAGACCTTAATGCTCATATATTATAATGATGAAATTGTTAATGGAGAAATGGTTGCCTTACTGTGTAATTATTATCAACTTATGCAGAATGACTTATGTCGGATGCAACTGCCTGACACAATTCGGTTGCGAATCCAAACTGCGATGCCCATACTTCTTCCTTCTGTCCGATGCTTTGTTTCTTGTCAGCTACCATCTGTTCCAGTTGCTGCTCTTGCTTCTCTTCAACCCAGCATCTCCATTCCTGGGGTTTACTCGGGACATTTAAGCCCACCTCAGAGGAATACGGTTCCTTTGACACGAACTGCAACTAATGCATCAGCGAAGTCCAAGTTATTGCCATCACAGCTGGATCATGATATGGAAATTGACCCATGGACTCTCCTGGAAGATGGCGCAGGATCTGGGCCATCTTCAAGTAATACTGCTGTGATAGGCAGCGGTGACCATGCTAATCTTCGAGCATCCAGCTGGCTTAAGGGTGCTGTAAGAGTGAGGCGGACCGACCTCACCTACATTGGTGCAGTGGATGAGGATAGCTGATATAAGTTAACTTCATTCTTGATTTGGCTCCTGAGTGGACCCCTCCGCAGGTAATTTGAGGTTCTCATTTATTATTCATAATGGGCATCAAGATTACTGTTGCCCTTCTTGCCTTAATGGTGAAGGGAGCTGTTGAGAGGGATATTTTTTTGGGGTTGGTGGGGTCCTTGTTACAGAAATGTGAAGATAATGTTCTCATGCGGCCCATCCGACCGAGTCTCGGGCTCGCTTGACTACTAACCCTTTTGTCACCCCTATCTGGACTGTGCACTTCCGGATGCAGTTCGGAGGGTTGTTGTATATATAGAGATAATTGTTCACATTACCAATTGATCTGAGTAAAATATCGCAAGAATGATTTGTAGCTGTTCCATGCTTATCAATTTCTGGTTGCCGCTCTCTCTCTCTCTCTCTCTAAAATATATGTATGTACATGGTCATGTACAGCCACACATGTTATGTATATGTACGTACATATGCTTATTACATATTCACACACATGAACCATGCAAACCTATTATAAACAAATATTGTGTGAATGCATGCATGCTGGTGTGCATATGCTTGGGTTTGCATTTTCTTTCCTTCCCAAAAGGATGGTCCCCCCTTTCTTTCTATGGACACCCCAAAATGTTTTTCCTATTGTCGAAATTGAAGTTAATTTGTTTACTCCCTCAAAGTGCCCCAACTTCACATTAATTATGTTGAGGTAATGAAAGCATCGAATATATGTTAACAAAAAAAAGTAGATGCTTGTTTCTTAATATTTGGGCTTTTTCAAAGTGGATAATATTTATGGGACAAATTCTTCATATGCTTGCTTTTGTTCAAAACAAATCTTGATGGAGTATTCAAAGAAGTGAAATGCCAATCTGTGGATGCATCTAGGAGAATGGAAAACACTAAGGATGAACTTGCTGAATTTTCTTTTTAGGGACATGTATTGCTGTTTCTGACATCAGGATTTGAACTTGATTTCATTGTTCCAGTAGTTCTTGATGTGACCTCGTTATTGCTGTTGTCTCAGGCTATTGTCTGGGCTTTACATTTATTTTGGCCTTCCTAAAGCAATCATGTAAAATTACTTTTATTATTTGTTTTAAGCATTATTTCTCCTTGGTGGTGGTGGTTGGAGGGGAAAGTGGTGTGTGCCTGTGGGTTAGTTGTATTTATCATATCCTAGAACTTGTGTGCTGTGATGTTCTTTTGAACTGGCTATAGTTTGAAACTTCGAATTCATAATTGAATCTACGGAGTATCAACTTTGGTGGATGATGCACATGTTGTGACTGTGTATGGATAGTTTTGATGGAAGTAATGAATCACTTTGTAGAGGAATCACTGTAGTAAATTTCTTCATTAAGAATGACTTGTGGTAAGACAATATCATTGTCATTTACTGTCCGGTATTATCAGGTATCTGTAGAGTTGTTCAATTCTGCTTTTCAACTATAAGGGTCTGTGCAGGGTTGGGCTGAGCTTTATATTTCTTTTGGCCTTCATAAAACAATCATGTAAAATAACTTTTATTTATTTTTTTTAGCATTATTTCTCCTCGGTGGTGGTGGTGGTGGTGGTGGTTGGAGGGGAAAGTGGTGTGTGCCTGTGGGTTAGGTGTATTTAACATATCCTAGAACTTGAGTGCTGTGATGTGTTTTTGAACTAGCTATAGTTCAAATTCATAATTGAATCTACAGAGTATCAACTTTGGTAAATGATGCGCATGTTGTTACTGTGTATGTATAGTTTCTGATGAAGCAATGAATCACTTTGTAGAGGAATGCACTGTGTGCTGTCAATTTCTTCTGTAAGAATGACTTGTGGTAAGACAATATCATTGTTATTTACTGTCCAGTATTATCAGGCATCTATAGACTTGTTCAATTTCTGCTTCTCAACTATAAGGGTCTGTGGAGGGTTGGGTTGGGCTGGAAGTCAGTTTTAGGCTTTAATTTAAATAAAGAGCTCAAAATGCTGCATTATATAATTATTTTAGAGATTCCAGGTATGTTGAACTTCTCCAGTCGTCTGAAGTGAATAATCTTGAAATGCTACTGGCAAGGTATTAGTTGTCATTTATTTTGGATTCAATTTTTTGGCAATACTTACCAAGAAATTCTTTTGTAATAAAGTTCCTGAGGTGAAATTCTCTTTATTCCTCATCTTTGGTATGTAATGTCTTGTCTATTTGATTTTGTTTGTTTTTGGAGCAATATATCTATGTTAATGTAGTGCATAGAATGATAGAACTCATGGCTCCACAGCCATACTGCTCTAAACTTTCTTCCCTGAAACTTGGGAGCTGTTTCTTCTCTGAACTTCAGTCTGACCAGGTTCTGATGTTACGTGCAGTTATCTAGTCTATAATTCTGTAGTGGAGTACATAATTAAACCAGTGTTTTTGCTTCGAGATTGTTGTTGGGTATTTTAGTGTTTTTTTTATGGATTTCTATTCTTGCACATGAATCCACAGCGAAGAATCTGTTGCCTTTCTTTTTATAGGAAAATGCTTCACTTAATAGGGAAAAAAACTATATTTGAGTCCAATTGAAGTGCTTAAGACATATGTAATCGGGTGGGTTGATTTCTTCTGGGTTTAAAGGTGGAAATATGCTGTGGTAGTTTCATTTTTATTATTGTAGTATGATGCTATGCATTGTTTTTTTTTTTTTGGTTTTTTTTTTTTTTTGATCAGGATGCTATGCATTGTTGATTGTACAGGAAAGAGCAATAGATTGTATTGCATTTGAAATTTTTTAGCCTTTTTTTAAAGAATGTTCTTGTGACCATTGTTCACTGTCATTGCAGTTGGTTGACACTGGCAAATGAATAGTGTGTATGATTTTGAAAGTTTTGCATGCCTTGTTGAATAAGTAATCTTATCAGAAAGAACTGAGAACATTGTAAAAATTTTGTATGTAGAGTAAATTACTTAAGCAAGCTTTCCATACTCCTATTTTTTTCAGCAGTCTTTTTGCTCCTTAGACTACTTATGGTTTGTTTGTTTGTTTGATTTGTCATATGACGATGAGAATATTTGCTTGCCTGATCACAAATGTGTGCGCTGTGCTCCAGTGTTGAGGCATTCAATCCTGTTGAGGCACTTAATTCTTTTTAACGTTGCATAGTCGAAAATTAGAATTGTGAAAAGAATTGGAAAATAGCTTTGCAGGATACAACCAATTATGTGAGATATATATCCTTCTTCCCCTCTCCCTCTCTGTGGGCATGTGCAGCCCTTTGTCTCATATGTATCTTAAGATTAACCTACGTGTGAGTTATAGAGAGGGGTAAGACCTATCCAATTCTTCTTGATACGTCCATGTAGAAGAGTCACTTCTCACTCTAGTCTAGTACTCTTAAAAGTCCTTTGGATTGACTTGCATTTCGCAAAAGGTATTCTTTACATTGGTAGCATTGTATCTTTCGTATGTAATATGCCTTCAACTGGATGTGGAGTAAAATCTGATGATCACAGTTCATTTGGATGCAAACTATATAAGGTGCTTTCTAGTGCAAGCAAGCAGAAAGTATTTCAAATTGGTAACTAGGCAGAGTTTTATCTGTAGTGATCTGATCAGTAGGAACTGAAGTATAACAAGAGCCTTGTACTACATGATTCATTTATCGTAAAATATGTAAGATGTGAATGCTCGCCCCATAATTTTTATACTTGGTTATTTTAGCAGGGTAAGCTAAATACGAGTGATAGAAATAGTATGGTATTTTTTTTCAATACCATTTTCCCAACCAGGTTGGGTGAGACAAGGCCGGAGGACAGAATTCTCTACTTGATGTGAATTATTCACTCGTGATTCCATAAAAATCAAATGTTCAATACTTCAATTATTGAATCCATTGGCAGATTTTCTAAATGATGGTATTGTGTTCATTCTAATTACATCCAGTCTGCATAATCCTAAATGTAACATTTATTTAAGTACGCATCGTATGATGTCCTTGAACTTTCTTAGTGAGACTTCAAAAGATGGGTTCGGCGTCCGTAAGCTCTGGACTCTGTAGTGATTCATTGATTGATGTTTGAGAAAAGTAGTGGTAACACACTTCCATATTGCTGTGTGTAATGTGAAGATAAGGTGTAATATTCTATTAGCTATTACAAGATACTATATTGCAAAAGTTGACTTCCAGTTACTGTTTTTCCTTTAGAAATGTCAAATTTGATCGTGAAGATCTCTCCAAAAAAATGAGTGAACGTGGAAGAGTTGAGAAGCCTTAATTAGTTGTCATGGATTGCTAATATACAAAGTGCTTAAACTTAATTGGTGCTGTTTGCCTTTGTTTTGACAACAGGTGGATTAGCAGAGAATTTTCAATATTTCTATTTTATTATATGCTTCTGGTTATCATATACTCTGGATTAGCAGGATATTTCAATGTAATGTCCTACTTGAGAAGCTTGGGAATAAATCAATCTATCATGCAATTTTCAGTGAAGTTCGGAGATATCTTATCATTTCACGATTAGATTTTTTACAAAATTTCTGAGCTCCCTTTAGAGCATCAGGATTTAGATATGTTTGCTTTGGATGTAGATGAACCTGATGTGAAAATAAGGTTGAAAAAAAATGAAAATTAAAAAAAAAAGAAAAAGAAAAGAAGAAGAGGTAATTACGTAATAAAACCCAGATTTCTGTCCTTATATTAAGTCCTGGAGTTTTAATTGCGTCAATTTCAATCTCATATTTTTAATATTGTTAAAATCTGAACCCTTGTTGAGTCTTTGTTAACCAATAATGATAAAAATTCCTGTAAATTGTACTTCCACCTATTCGGGCACCAAAAATCCATAATATATATAATTTTAATGCTAAAATACCACTTGGTGTTCTCTTGAAGGGTTATAAAATAGGTTTCAAATGAACAATTTACTTGAGTTTTCATTTTGGGTTTTAATCTCTGCTTACACCAAAAGCTGATATCATAAGTTGATACTCTCTAAAAAAATACTTGAGTTTTCATTATTTTTAATTAATTAATACAGGCATTCTAGGGACTAGAGGATCTAGATTGCCAGCTAAAATAAAAATAAATTGAAATTACGGCATGGATGCTATTAGAATTAAATATTCAGGATTTAATTTGGAAATACTTTTAAAATTAAAAATCTCTGAAGATATATTATTCATATTTTTATTTAGGATATATAGCTTGGGATTTATGGACCTGCTAAATTTCTAGTTTGTTTTACAGGCGATAATGTACAAGTTAAGCTAAAATTCATTAAACGAATGTAAACAAATTGTTTTACGTATTACAGCTAACAATTCAAGTTCATGCACGTACAATTAAACATCCTAGGATCATACACTCTCTTCCTTCTTGGAAAATTTGTAGTAAAAATAGTTGAGATGAACTGCCAGAGAAAAGCATGCATGTCTTCAACTTTGATGTTGGGCCCATTTCTTCTGGCTTTATTGTTCATTTCTCGTAGTTCCGTCTACATAAAGAACATCTTCAATCCAAGCCACAATGTTGAAAGCAAGACCTTCCAACACCCTTGAGTAGCTCTCTAGTATTGCTTTCCCCACGTCCTGCAAAAAGTAATTGCCTCTTTAAGTCTTTAATCATTGCATATGCATGGTCCAATTCCTTAGGTGGTGTAACTTATGTTTTACGGCAAAATTCAATCATGTGGTTGCATTGGCCAATATCTTGTCCTTGGAAATTGTAATAATGTTTGTGCTGTTTTAGTCAATGTAACCACGTGTTTGAGTTTCATCAAGGAGCCAAGGTACAACACTTTATGTAGCTGTGCTTAAATTTTGCCCCAGTCCCAACTTCCATGAAGCATGCAAAAAATGTTACTGTTTCAAATTACAAATGAGCATGGCATGGTTTGCTGTGATTCAAGGTTGCTTTCATATGAATTTATAGATGGACATAATAAACTTACCTTATTGCACTGAATCTTGCTTGTGTCCAAGGTTGTTTGTGACAGTTCAGGATACCTTTGCTTCAGGCAGAACAATAAACTGTCGGCCCTCTCTGCTAGGACATGATTTTTGTCACACCGGTCAGTTTCAGCCATGAGATCCTTTACCAGGTCCCAGGATGATTTTGAATTGCTTAGACATGCTTTACGCCTCCATGTGTACATGGAAGCTTCAACCCTGTCTGCAAGCTCTAGTGCTTCATGTTCGGATGTCATATTTAGACAGTCAAGAAGATGGTCAGGTGAGAATTGGTCTGCTGTACACATATAGCGATAAAACGAATCTCCTAGACATGTTTTTCCACTCTGTGTACAAATTTTTGTAGGAAATGTTGTCAGAAAAAGAAATAGGCAATTTGTGATCACTATATAGAATGAACTTCAGTTCCAATATTCATTTTTGGACTTAACATGTTATCACTTCTATTTTCTGCCCAAATTTTTGTATCTAAATTTGACACTTAGAGAAGTTCTATAAAATAATTTAAAATAATCTCCAAATCAATTAACCAATTACTTCCCAATATGTAGGATCAGCTAAGAGGGCTAACCTTTGGAAGAGTTGCAATGTATGTGTCTGGGATTTCCATCTCTGCAAGAATAGTACTGTTGATGGCCATGGCAGCTTTGTGAATTTGATTAGCACAGTCACGTTTGTGCTGCAAGTGCTTCCTTGCCTTCTCAGAGAGGCCACGTGGATCTACACATGGAACAGGCAACCACCATTTCTCTTCCTTCCTCTGAGTAAACTTTCGAAATGAGCCTGTACGAATTGAATTCCCTGACATGCTCCCTTGTTTTGCATACCAGAATTCTGTATCTTCGAAAGTATCCAATATTTCCTGTCAAAGAAAGAAAATTTATGTTTTTGTAAGCGATCCCTAAGAGAAACCAGCGTTCCTCTGAGAAAAGAGTGCAGCTTTTAGCAAATAAACGTTTTCTTACTATGAGCATCATGTCAAGCTTTTGCAATGCAGGAAGGTTAATATAAATATCTGATCTTGGTGTACTCGCCATCACCTAAAAGACATCATAAACTTACGTTAAAAAGAAGCAAAAAAAAGAAAAAGAAAAGGGTCAGATATGTATCTAAAGAGTTACACCTCCACAGTTGTCCCATCATCTAAATCTTGCAAGATTGGGCCAAATTCTACTATGAAATCACACACAGATAAAAGACAATCCATTTCTCTTTTCCATAAAGCCTTCTTCTCAGGATTCAGAGGTTCTAGCCTCAAATTTTGTCCAAATACAGTTGCTGCAGAAGATCACAAAGATTTGTGGTTATATTGAAATATATAAAGCATAGTCACTCTACATTAGTCTTTTAAATTTGTTACAAAAGAATTACCATAGAGGTTGGTTATGGAATTTGAGATGGTAACTGCAGTTGAGACACCTTTCCCACTTCCAGACATGTCTTCCCCCAACAAAAGCTTTGCAAATCTTTCCTTCATCATTTCAAGCTCTGCCAAGAATTTCACAAAGATTTAGCAAAAAAGGATTGCTTTTGCATTTCTGGCAAGTACAAAGAATCAAATATCTAAAACGTGACTACACCAACTCACCTAAATCAGTAGTTTCATGATCATCAAGTTTATCGTCAAGAATTTTCTTCTTGGGTTTCATGCCTAGTCTGGTAAGGGATCTGGATTTGGCTACTGGCCATCGACAAGGAGAAGGTTCACTCGAAAAGCTATTGTTGTCATCTGTTTGCTCTGAGAAGGCTGAGGTCTCAGAATTAGTCCTGCAATATGCATAAGGACTGCCACTCAGTGTCGAACGCCCTGGAGTTTCTGAGGTTGAATGATCATTTTGATCCACTGAAGAGAGTGAAGGCTGATAACCCAAATCATAATCATCAGAATTAGACAGTGTATCCATTTGAGCTTTTTACAACTTATGGTCTAATTACTCAAACCTGCACTGCACACAATCATGAAGTGTCACAAATTGGGTTGGTGGGCTCTAAATTTCATCAGAAAGAAATAGCAATTTGATGGGACTCTGATTAAAAAGATGGTCCCGGGAATGGCCTAAAATTGTACAGCTTATAGAGTTAAAAAGTATGAATCTTTTTTTTTCTTTCTTCCTTGGAACAAAAAGCAAAAGAGGTTTATGAGCTGTTGTTATTGTTGTCAGAAAATGGAAAATAATTCACTGAATATATTCACTAAAAGCTTTAGCTATAAAGCAATGTTATGGCAAAATTTTCAAGAGGTTATGAACTGGAATTTAAAAATTGAAAGGCAAACGGTTAGCTAAAGAACAACGGTCTAATATTCTTTCATGTTACCTTTATTAGCAAGATTTGAATTTAAAACTGTTGAGAAGCAAGCTGAGTAACGTTTGAAACAGTTCCCTCCTAAGTATTTGCAATCTTTATGCCATGAAAACCTTTTCTTTCCTAAAGAATAGCTTTCTTTGAGAAAAAGAAATCCCATATCACCATGATCAAAGAAGATGATGAACAAGAATATTCGGCACTGAAATCTTGCAGTTTGACCTTACTTTGATAGTAGTATGAGAGACCCCGTTGCAAGAATGGCTAAATTTTAGCAATAGATTTAGAGAAAGAATGGCTTGATGATTGCAAAAATATAATAGGACATGCAATATGTGACTGATTATTTGGACACCAATATTAGATATATGTTTTTTTTTCCTCTTATTTTTTTGGGTGAAAGAAGAAATAAGAATATATATATGGGTCGGTTGGGCTTTCTTCTGTGGTGGTGAAAACGTGAGCAATAATATAATGAAAAAATATTCAACATATAAATTATTTAATTGCAATTATTAATGGAAAATTATGAAAAAAAAAAAATCCATTTGTAGATGTGACCTGTGGAGGAACTAGACGCGTCAGTCTTGAATTCATCAATTTATGAATTTGTATGCCTTTGTGCAAAAATTATCAGTCAATTGTGGCCATCCTATCTGGCATTAAAGGGCGTGAAGTTTTTGGTGACTAGAGTTATTGTATTTTTATTGATTTGTTGGGCTTAAAAAATAAAGTACAGCTGTAATTTGAATGTACAATTTTAAAAAACAGTACATAAATGCAAACTAAGCCTTAAGATAAACTAGTATACTTATTATACTCACTTAAGTTGTTTTTTATTTTTATAAATTATAGAAATGATAGGATTCAAATTTATAGCGTCGCTCTGTGATGATTGTTTATTACCTATCAAACTAAGACAAGTAGAGTAGTAGACCCATCAAAAAAAAAAAAAACTAAGACAAGTAGACAACAATGGCGTTAAGGGGTCTTTTTTTTTTTTTTTTTTCCTTAAAGCCGAAAATAAGTTTTTGAAAAAAGAAATTCAAAAAAATAAAAAAATCACTTCCCGCATATTATGGCCTTTATGGGGGAAGTCATGTCATATTACTGTGAATGACAATGTGGCAAATGAATACCAGGGAAAGTAACACCAATTTTGTGATGTCTCAATCACCTCACTTAATTAGAAGTTAAAAATTGAAATCTTTATTTGTTTCTTAAAGTGGATTCAATTACATTAGCGATCTCACGGACATTCTAGTTAAATTGAGACTCTTTTTTCTAGTATATTTAATGAGATATTCAAGATTTAAGGGTTGATTTAGTGGTTCTTAAGGTCTCGTGATATCTATGAGATATTAGATTTAAAACATCTTGTCAGTATCTTGAGGCTACTTTGATAAGATTCTTTCTTATAATAACCCAATACGTATGGAATGGAAAATTCTAAACACCCTCATTTGTTAAAAAAAAATCAAAAAATAATGTTAAGATTCCGAGTAAATCAGAGTGTAATGGATCATCCATATTTATTATAATTACATGACTCCTAATCTGCATGTGAACCACACGAACATAAAAATCAGACGATGACAGAGTTTTAAGGACGCTAATTGAAACACTTTCCTTTTAAAAAGTTAATAATTACATTTAATTTGTTTTCTGATTCCCAGTGTTTGTTGGCCCACAATGAGTCAACTTGGAATTAAATATGGCAACATCATTATAATTTATAAATACAAATTATACAATAGCAATTTAGGATTTGGAATATCATGAATTATTAATACCTAAAACCCATTTGAGCTGTCAAAACTCTCAAAATTTAATTGATCCAAAAATTAGAAAGAAAGAAAAAAAGAAAAAGAAAAAAGAATCAGGATCAAAATATCATGTTTAGGAATTTCTTTTTTGTTTTTGTTTTTTTTTTGGTTTTTGAGAGAATCATGTTTTGGAAATTTAATATGATGCAATAGCTAGCAGCTTGGTCGGAGGTTGGCTTAGAAAGCATTTCATCCTTTAAAAATAAAATTAGAAAAATTCTTAGCTTAATTTGTTTGAGATACAAATAAATTAGTGATTATCTAATCCAGCTGTTGAACAAATTTTTATCGAATTAGGTCGTGAAATAGACGTGCATCCCATTTCTCAGGCTTCTGACTCCTTGTCGGTTGGCTCCTAAAATGTGATAAGGGTACATGGAATCAAGGACTTTCTTATACTAATTAATAAGTTGAGGTCAAAGTTTCTTTATAAATAAGCATGTACCTCTTCTCCTCAAAATAAATAAATAAATTTCAACACCGCGTACCTTTGGTGCGTTGGTCACTCCACAAGTATAAGTGCTTGTTAGGTGTGGGAGCAAAGACTGGGGTTCAAGTATCTAAGAATGAGCTTCACACGCATATACACTTAGATTAGGCTAGAGTAGAAATTCTATCTTGTATAAAAAAATAATAATAATAAATTTCCATGAAAAAATCAAATAAAAAAAATTGCATGTACCACTTGAGAGTTGAGTCTCTTATTCCAAGCCTCTACAGAACAATATGCCAGTTATTAAAAGAAGTTGTCAACTAGCCTATGGCCTGATTGGCCAAATAAGAATTTAAGATAAAATTCATTTATCTTACAGAATTGTAGTTAATTTGACTGATAAAATCGTATATATAGTGAGTTGCTTCTCCAATTGATATCATCATTGTTCTTGTCCAAAAGAGTTTTGATTCTAGGAGTTCCAAATTTGTTTTGGATTTGTGCAAATCCTTAATGATGGCTTGCAGTTGATTAACTACAGATAAAAAAATAAAAAAAAAATTTGACATGAAACAAACATTTGTTGATAGATTTTTCCAAATATTATTAACCAAAAATGTTTTTAGGGTGGAAGTGTAAGAAATACTTTTTTTTAATATATATATATATATATATATATATATATATATATATATATATATATATATATATATATATATATATATATATCAATAGATGGGAGTGGGGGATTTGAATCCTAGATATCCTCATTACAAATGTTAGGAAATACCAATTAGTTTTATTTTATTTTTTGAGAAAGAAAATGCTAACTAGTTGAACTACAAGACTCTTCGTTTAAGAAATAATTTTTTTTAAATAAGTTGAGTGTTCAAACTTCTAAGAGCACCAAAAAGTACCACTCAATTAAATTACAAAACTTTTGAGAGAACTTTTTAATTATTTTGAGAACATAAAAGAAATGATATTGGGATTTATGAAGAAAAAAATACGAAATATAAAAGTAAAATTGCCAGAGTGAGACTGACTAACATAAAGAAAGGATAAGCAAAGGCCAAAACAATCTAAGAAGAAAATAAAGAAATATTAAGAGATTTTTCATAGGAAAAATAAAATAAAATAAAACTAAGACAGTAGAAATAATGAAGGAGCAGCTAAATAAGATAAATAACAAAAAAAAAAAAAAAAGACTAAAAGTTAAAAGCTTAATAAAGATTCAATCATCTGATTCATCTTATACCCAAAAAAAAAAAAATTCTAATACTTTAATGTAGAATACTAATTAATATCATAAATAGATATTAATAAAGACACTATATATATATATATATATATATATTAAATGGGTTCAAGTTACACATTTTTTAAACCATTGGATTTAAGTAGATCCAATGGTAAAAAAAATACCCCCATTAATGTTAATATTAAAATTAGGATCTCATTAATTATCCCTCATTTATTATATTTTATACCTGTTTTTAAACCCAAAAAAAGTGTTATGTCTGACTCTCTCACTACATTTCTCTCACTGTCTCTTTCTCCTTCACTGTTGTTTCACCTTTACGGATAGGTTGCCGACAGGATAAAAAAAAAAAAAAACAAACAGAAACAGCGGAACACTGAAATTGAAAGGAACACTCACTTGTTTTTATCAATATCCAAAGCCGTGAGAGAGAGAGAGAGAGAGAGAGAGAGAGAGAGAGAGAGAGAGAGAGAGAGAGAGAGAGAGAGAGAGAGAGAGAGAGAGAGAGAGAGAAATCTTGACAGGTGCATCTCCATTATAGACTTGCCTTTCTTTGGTAGGCCAATTTTAAAGTTAAGAATAGACAACATTTACTAGGGATCCTAAAATGGAGATTTCATTTCAAGATCGATGTTATCTAATTATGATAAAAAAACCATGGGGAAATTTGGTATTGCTATGACAGTTTGACAAATCAAAATAGTTAAGAATCTTTTTTTTTAATTCTTTTATGTATTGATGATGCCGAAAATCGTCAGTAAGCCACATGGTCCTCACGTGCTCTAGAAAAAAAACCTACACAACACAAAAGATGAAGACCCTACAAAGAGTATTGGTGTGGTAACAGCCAAATACCCTCTGACAGTCAAGTTAGAGAACTTTCACAACTCTAGAGTGCCAAAGCTAGGATGAACTATGCGTGCCTTGGTTTGTGAAGACTTTAGGGTTTTTATAGTAGTGTAGAGTTAATATTCATTACTTAGCGGAAAGGGTCTTTCCTTGTGGGGAAGATCCTTATTAATGTGCGTATCTTAAGGGATTCTTTCCTTGTAGGGATCCCCTTGATTAGGGCTATTCGTGGGGCACAAGATGTTTCCATATACACTCATTTATGGAGTCTAAGCAAAGCCATGCTGAGTCCATCAAAGGCTTCTTTATCCTCGTCAGCTTACTCTCTTCAACTTCCCATCTCGTTCTAGTTCGTCAGGTCCCGAATGCCGCCTGTTTAAAAGTGGAGTCGTCAGGCTAAGGTTGAAGTCGTTGGCCTCGAGGACATCGTCTTCTTCATTTAATGCATAGTACGGCTGGCGAGTTTCTTTAGATCATCGGCTTCATCTAATGTAGAAGAGCCTTAATAATTTTTTAGAATTTCAACTGTCTCATCACTATTGGAAATGGGCCCATGATGTCCAGTCCCCATTGAGCAAAAGGCCACGGGGCCATCATGGGGGTAAGCTCTTCCGTCGGCTGCCTGATCACATTGCTGAACCTTTGACATTTGTCGCAAGCTTTGAGATAAACGTGGGCATCCTTCTGCATAGTAAGCTAGTAGTATCTAGCCTGAATCAGCTTGTGCACCAACGATCGTGACCCTGAGTGGTTCTCGCAGATGCCTTCATGGACTTCCCTCATAACATAGTCCGCTTCTTCAGGGCTTAAGCATCTTAGGTACGGGCGGGAAAAGCGTCTCTTGTACATGACGTATTTTATTAGAACGAACCGTGCTGCCTGGACCTTCAGCTTTCTCGCGGCCTTCTTATCGTTGGGTAGTGTACCGTTTTTCAAATAAGAAACTATCGGTGTAGTCCAGTTGCTTCCCAAGTCTATCTCCTGCACATCGACGTCATTTATTAAAGGTGATAGCTGAACAAAAAAGAGTACCTTACTAGGGATTAGCACGTGTTCTGCTGAGGTGGCTTTGGCAAGGCAATTAGCTTTCTCATTTGCTTCTCTAGGGACTTGGACGACCTTGGCCTGCAGCTCGCCTAGTCGTCTCTGTACCTACTCCAAATACCTTTTCATCTTCTCCCTTTTGCATTCAAAGTCCCCGTTCACTTAACTGGTGACGACTGGAGAGTTGCAATATAAGACCACACTTGTTGCCTCTGCAGCTTTTATGAGATCTAGCCCTGCCACCAAATCTCTGTACTCTGCTTCGTTGTTAGTCGTTGGGAAATCCAGATGAACCATACATTCGATCTCGTCTCCTTCTGGGGAATGGAGTACTACATCGACCCAGCCAGCATGCTTGTTAGACGATCCGTCTGTATGGACGCTCCATTGAGGATGTTATTTCGCCCCTTGGCCTTCCATGCGGGTGAACTCTACAATAAAGTCGGCGACTACTTGTCCCTTTATGGAGGTTCGGGGGTGGTATTGTACATCAAATTCACTTAATTCTATCGCCCATAGCGTCATCCGTCCAGCAGCATCAGGACTACTCATTGCTCTTCACAGAGGCTTGTCAGTCATGACGACCACAGTGTGGGCTTGGAAGTATGGTTTGAGCTTATGAGCTGCAGTGACTAAAGCAAAGGCGAGCTTTTCCATTGGTGGGTATCTTTCCTCCGCGCCTCGGAGTGCTCGGCTAGTGTAATAGGCAGGCTTTTGCACCCTATCTTCTTTCCTAACTAAGGCTGCACTGACGGCAACTGGAAATATAGCCAAGTAGAGGAATAGTTCTTCCCCTAGTTTGGAGGAACTTAGCAATGGCGGTGAAGAGAGGTAGGCCTTCAATTATTCAAATGCTTGTTGACACTCGACCGTCCACTCAAAAGATTTTTTCAGTGTACAGAAGAAAGGTAGGCACTTGTTCGTTGCCCTTGATACGAACTTATTCAGCGCGACTACCTTGCAGTTGAGGCTTTGTACTTCTTTCGCGTTCCTAGGTGGTGACATCTCCAATATGGCCGGGATCTTGTCTAGATTGACTTTGATACCTCTCCGGGACACCACGAACCCTAGGAACTTCCCCGTCGTCACTCCAAATGCACACTTACTCAGATTGAGCTTCATGTTGTAAGAGCAGAGGGTGTTGAAGGTCTCCTTGAGGTCGTCCTCTCTTTGGCTTTTTACCAGCATGTTATCAACGTAGACTTGGACTTTTCTTCCAATCTGATGTGCAAACATCTTGTTCATTAGCCTCCGATACATTGCGCCCGCGTTCTTGAGACCAAATGACATTACTTTGTAGCATAAAAGGCCTTGGCTGGTGACAAACGAAGTTTTTTCTTGATCGGATTCATCTAGTCTGATCTGATTATAGCCAGAAAAAGCGTCCATTAAGCTCAATAATTGGTGAAGGGTTGTAGAGTCTACTAAAACATCAACTTGTAGGAAGGGGTAGCTATCCTCGGGGCGTGCTTTGTTCAAATCCATGAAGTCCACGCACATCCTCCATTTCCCGTTGCCTTTCTTAACCATCACCATATTGGCCAGCCAGTCGGGGTAGTATAATTCTCTGATAAAGTCTGCATCTTGTAACTTGCGGACTTCCTCTGCTATAGCTCGGTCTCATTCCTGGGCGAACACTCTCTTCTTCTAACGGGTAGGGGGAAAAGTGGGCGACACATTCAACCTGTGCACCATAACTGAAAAGTTGATCTCGGGCATGTCTTCATAGCTTCAGGCAAAGGCGTCTTGGTTTTCTTTTAGAAGCGTCATGAGAAGCGTCGTGAGCACTTGACGAATTGTCGGACTGGCAAAGAGTGCCGATCCTAGTTGTTCGCTCAAGCTTGGAGTTGTCGAGTGGTATCTCCTCCAATCCTTCGACGGGTTCTGCAACCGTCCGTTGCTCTTCTATGCTCATGGTCTGTAAATGGTTATCCACCTCCAACATTGCTATGTAACACTCGTGCGTCGCCACTTGATCTCCGTGTACTTCTCCAACCTTGTACTCGGTGGGGAATTTAACTATCAGGTGATAAGTTTAAGTCACGGCCTTCCATGAGTTGAGGGTAGGTCATCCAAGGATGGCATTGTAGGCAGGCGAGCAATTGATCGCAAGGAACATTACATCCTTTGTGATTTATTGTAGGTAGTCTCCGACCATTACGGGTAATGTGACTGTGCCGAGGGGATATACACTTGTTCCTCCAAATCCAACGAGCGGGGCATTAGTCGGGACTAGCCGTTCCCTTTCAATCCTCATTTGCTGGAACGTCGGGTAGTAGAGGATGTTAGCATAGCTTCCGTTGTCAACTAGGACCCGGTGTGTGTTGTACTCTTCTACTCGTATGCTAACGACGAGTGTGTCATCATGCGGGTGGTGGGGACGTCGGGCATCATCCTCTGAGAACCCGATGATGGGGTTGTCGGCCCACACCATCTTTAGAAAGAAGCACGTTAGCTGGATATTCTGAACCATCCTTAGGTAGGTCTTACTAGCCTTTTTGGATGAGCCAGAGGCCGTTGTGCCTCCCACAATCATTCTTATGTCTCTTATCGGTGGCCTAGGACGCTCGTTCTCCTATCGGGGAACTTGCTCTTGTGGTGGGTCGGCTCTTTCCATGTTGACGAATCTCTATAACTTTCCTTGTTTGATACGAGCTTCTATTTGTCACCTCAAGTCGTAGCAGTTAAACGTGTCATGACCATGGTCACGGTGGAAGCGGCAGTACGTGTCTCTAGACCTCTTATTAGGATCTCCTTTCAGCTTGCTGGGAAATGTTAAGGCTCCTTCATCTTTGATCTGCATCAGGACTTGGTCGATCGAGGCAGTTAGCAGGGTGAAGCTTGTGAACCTCCTTGTGGGGGGCTTGGAGCGCCTGTCCTCCCGCCGTTCTCCGGTCCTAGCCATCTTTCGCCCCCTATCTTGCCGTATGTCCTCTTATCTTTCTCTCTTCTTGGGTTTCTCTTTTGGAGCCGGTAAGGCATCTTCCGCGTTCATGTACTTAGTAGCCCTATAAAGCACATGCGACATGGTTTTTGGGTTGTTCTTACATAAAGAAAACAGAAACTTACCTTTCTATAGCCCATTCGTGAATGCTGCTACAAGTATCTTGTCGTCAGCTTCATCAATTGAGAGGGCCTTTTTGTTAAAGCGAGTTATGTAAGACTTCAGCGTTTCATCCTCCCGTTACTTAATGTTCATCAAGCATGCAGTGGACTTCTTATACTTGTGTCTCTCGATAAAGTGTGAGGCAAACTGGGTGCTTAACTCCTTAAAGGTGCTAATGGAGTTAGGCATCAACGTACTGAACCAAACCCTTGCTGGTCCCTTCAGCGTAGTGGGGAAGGCTCTACACATGATCTCGTTCGCCACTCCTTGCAAGTGCATCAGGATCTTGCAAGTCTCCAGGTGATCCAAGGGATCCTTAAATCCGTCGTAAGCCTCTACTTGTGGCATGCGGAACTTTGGCGGAAGGGGGAACAAGGCAATAGATGTAGTGAAGGGTGAGTCTGTTCGATGGACCAACTCGTCAAGGTCGCTTGATACTCGTCCTTTGAGGGCGTTCATCATGATGTCCATCTGCTCCTTCATCATCTGCATCTCTGCGACCAAGTGCGGTGGTGGATGGAGCCGTATCTGCGGCGGATGGACGACTTGTATCCTGTCGTTCTTGCCTGGTTGGGGCATTGCTGTCTTCTGGCCCCTCTTGGTTCCTCCTTTCAGCGCTGGTTCCTTCCTTTTCTTAAGTGTTAAGCGCTGCATTCTTTTGGCGCAGTTGCTCCTCTAGGTCGTGATTTTGCTTGGTAAGGCATTTTACAGTGGCCGCAAGAGTCTGAGCCTGTCTTTCGAGGGCGGTGGTACATGGTTCGTCCCCTTGGTTGTTGGTGGTGGTTGCCATTGAGCGAGTAAGTACCATGCAACTCTTTGTCTGGGAAGCTGTAGTATGACTTACTTCCTGTATCCCCACATATGACGCCAACTAATGATGCCGAAAATTGTCAGTAAACCACACGGTCTTCACGTGCTCTAGACAAAAAACTTGCACAACTCAAAAGATAAAGACCATACAAAGAGTATCAGTGTGGTACTGGCCAAATATCCTCCGATGGTCAAGTTAGAGAACTTTCACAACTCTAGAGTGCCAGAGCTAGCGTGAATTATGCGAACCTTGGTTTGTGAGGGTTTTGAGGTTTTTATAGTGGTGTAGAGTTGACATTTATTTCTTGGCGGAGATGGTCTTTCCTTGTGGGGAAGATCCTTATTAATGTGTGTATCTTAAGGGATTCTTTCCTTGTGGAGATCTTCTTGATTAGGGTTATTCGTGGGGCACAAGATGTTTCCATATACACTCATTCATGGAATCCAAGCAAAGCCATGATGGGTCCGTTAATGCTTCTTTATCCTCATCAGCTTACTCTCGTCAGCTTCCCATCTCGTTCTAGTTTGTCAGTTCCCGAATGCCATCTATTTAGAAGTGGAGTCATCAGGCTAAGGTTGAAGTCGTCGGCCTCGAGGATGTCGTCTTCTTCATTTAATGCATAG
Organism: Castanea sativa; assembly: GCF_040712315.1. Classification (NCBI taxonomy): domain Eukaryota; kingdom Viridiplantae; phylum Streptophyta; class Magnoliopsida; order Fagales; family Fagaceae; genus Castanea; species Castanea sativa. The sequence continues at coordinate 56,875,341 of NC_134018.1, read as the reverse complement.
GACGGCTGACGAGTTTCTTTAGACAGTTAGTTTCATCTAAAGTAGAAGAGCCTTAATAATTTTTTGGAATTACGCTTATCATGTACTGTATGAATAGTTAATCTCTTGCTAGCCCGGATGTGTGCTAATGTCTGTCTGGTCTAACTCACTGTTGTAAAAAAAATTGTGATAGCAGGGGACGAGAAAGCTGGCAATGAACATGGAAAATTGAACGAAAGCATTGGTATGTAAATTAAAATTGTAATGATATTTCTTTCTCTCCTAAAACAATTCTATCCCCTCCAGTCCACATTCCAACCAAAAAGATTACTAAAGAACATTTGGACACAATGATATAGTGCTCCAGTATATATATATACTCGTGTAAAAGAATACCTACATCATAAAATTGTTCCATCTTTTTCTTTTTTTCTAGTGAAACTTTTCTATTGATTAATGCAAGTTCTTGCTTTCTGTTTGCATTTACTTGTTTTCCTTCTCTATCTCTTTCTCTTCATTTTCATTTTTGTTTTCTTTCTCACAAACCACTGATGTCAGTGTTTTATTTTATTATTATTATTTTTTTTCCTTCTTCTACCGGCAATCTATCCATGGAGGTGGAACAACGGTAGAGGAGAAATAGAAAGAGAAATGTAGAGAGAGTCAAATATAACATTTTTTTGGGCTCAGAGATAGATATAAAATATAATAAATGAGGGATAATTAATGAGACTAATTAGAATATTAGCATTAAGTGCATTTTTTTGACCGTTAGATCTACTTAAATCCAATGGTTTAGAAAAGATGTAACTCTTTAGAGTTACACCAGGTGTAACTTGAAAATGGAGGTGGAACCTTATGAAAATGGAGGTGGAAGAGCAATTGAGGAGAGAGAAACGTGTAGTGGATGTGAAAGAAAGAGCAGAGAGAAAAGTATACCTATTTTTTGGATTAGAGATAGGTATGGAATGTTATGAATAAAGATAATAAATGAGATCCTTATCAGAATATCAGCATTAATGAGTGTATTTTTTTGACCGTTGGATCTACTTAAATCTAATGGTTTAAAAAATGTGTAACTCTACGTATATTTAGTACTACACATTCTATAGAATATCAGTTTGACCATTTGATTCATAACTCGAATGAAGTGCCCAATTGTTTTTTTGATAGAAAATAATAATAATAATAACTCCTAAAGATTGGTTACACCAGAAATTAAAGTCTCTATCATCTATATTATTGATCAGGATTGATGATCCGCCTAATTTTCCTTCTGCTTATTTTCGGAGTGATCACTTTGTTTACAGGAAAATAAGGAACTCCACCATAATTTCAAAAACGCACTGCATATTGATTTTCTTGGTTCCTTCTCCTCTGCAATGTACTCTCTTGTCTTTATTACATGCCCTTCTTTCTGCAAAGTAGTAATTGTAATCTGTTTAGCATTTTAACAAACCACTAGTGTTTAAACATAAAATTTTTTGATATTATAGATTTGAAATAACATCTTACAACTAATCATTTCTAATGTGCATATTAATAAAATTCTAACCCATCTATAAATTTATCAATGGAAAAATTTGTATTTTGTCTATAAACTTTTTTTTTAAAAATCTCTAAACTATTAAAAAGTTCTTCTTTTTTTCTTAAACTATTGAAAATGTTTTATTTTCTGTTATTTAATTTTTAAAAAATATCTTTTTTTATCTATAAATTGCTGAAAATAGTTTTTGTCTCAATTTTTGCCTCTAAACTATTGAAAAAAAAATCTTTATAAAGTTTAGAGATAAAAAAAACTTGAAAAGAAAATTTTAAAGTTTAAGCACAAAAAAACATACTTTTAGTAAAGTGTTAGGGACAAAAATATTATTTTAACCAAAAATATATCATTTCATACAGTATTTTAGTTATCCAAAATCTAAAGGTTAAATTCAAATTCTTGTCTTTAAATACCTCCATCCAAACCAAACATAGAATTATGAGAAATCCTAAGTCTACAACATTTTCATAATAATTTTACAATAAATTCTAGGTAGCAAGCTGTTAGTGGTGGGTAAAAAAATAATTTCAATGGTGGGTACAAATTAAAATCACTTACAATTTAATACTTGAGATTTTTTATAAAAATGTTATGAAAACGTTATGAATGTAACTCTTCTCTATAATTATACTGGACTTTCTCTCTAACCATTCTTACATTTGCAATGAACTTAAACCCAATTTTTATTTGGCCTCTGTAGGTGTCATCTTCAAGCACCACATTATATGGAGCCGGTTTTACTTCTAGGAAAGCTCTGTCACTTCCCTCTGTAATTATTCCACCAAGGTGAATTCTGCATTTCAAAATTAATTAATTTAAATAAGGCAAAACATTATTAATAAATAAAATATTTACTAGTAATAAATTTGCGAGATTTGGTACTCTTTTAGTTATATCGCGATTTTGTAGTGGTACTTTGATTAAGTAATGTGTTTGAGCTTGGTGAGAGAGTGTAATTATGTGTGTGTGTGTGTTTAGCAGTTAGTTTATTTATCATATATATATAAGGTTAGGTTAAAGTTATACTTGGTGTAACTTTAAGTAATGTTACACCACTCAATATTTTTTAATTATATGTAAATTTTGATAAATCCACCGTTGGATTATATTATCTTTTTATATTCTCTAGACTTACAAAATTTAAAGATGATCAAAGATCAATAGCCATGTCATCAATTAATTATTTAAATTCAAGTTTTTGTAGTATAAAACAATGCATAAAAGATGAGTTTATGGATCGAATAGTAAATTACATCCGTTTGGCATGAAAATTGGCATGCATGTTAAGAACATTTAGAACATGTAATTTAACGGTTGGATTTCAAAATATGAATTGAATAACAAGTTATTGGGTAGTGTAATATTGTTTAGAGTTATACTTGTTTGCAACAAGATCTCAATGTATGTGCCATTTGGGAGCAAAAAGAAGTAGGAAAATATAGTAGAACAAAAATTTCTATATTAGTTAGGCTGAAGGAAAAGGGCATTACATGGTTTCACCAACAAAACCACCATCACTGAGGAATTCTGTGTTCATAATTTTGAACTTCAGATGGGTCAATCTTTTCCAATCAGACAATGGGTGTTCAAATGTGAATTTCTCATTCCACCAGGCCTTATCATCTTCACCTGCACAGAAAAACTTGGACACTAGGTCATCATATTAGCATTGAGAGTCCTTGATTTAGCAATTAGAAAAGAGCAGCATGAGATAAAACCTGATGACACTTTGCTTCTATGTACATGAGTTCCACATTCTATGATAACGTAGTAGGCTGGTGTTCCTATCACAGTATAATCCAATTCACTATGTTAAACAGGTCCAATTGGTTCGACATATGAAAAATTCATGAGAATATAAAACCACAACTTTTTTCACAGAAAATGAAAAGAAAGTATACCAACAAGATTTGTGTGTGTAATGCCTTCAGCATTAACAAGAATTATTTCAAGGATCCCTCCTTCCATGTGTGTATGGAGGCATATGACACTCGCAGACAGAGCATGAGATTCCACGAAAAAGAGTTTATGATGTTATATTTTGAAAAGAAAATTGATGGTGGCAGTTTCATAAGTTCATTTACTAAATTAATTACTTTACTAGATGGGTGTTTTGGATATCATACATTAAAAAAAAAAAACCATAAACGTTCAAAGAAACCTGTAATCAATGTAATTGTGGAGTGTAACTACATAATCAATGCATCGTAGAGTTACATACTTGAATTTTAAACTTGAATAAGTTTCAACTTTAACCTTCAATCAATTTTTTTTTATACAAGATAGAATTTCTACTCTAGCCTAATCTAAGTGTATATGTGTGTGAAGTTCTTTCCTGGAGACTTGAACTCCGGCCCTTGCCCCCACACTCCACAAGCACTTATACCTGTGGAGTGACCATCGCACTAAGGGTGTGCGGTGGTACCTTCAATCAATTTAAATCTTTAGGAATTTCAATTTGAATTAAATACAATTATTATTATTAAAGGATTACAAATACAATTGCTCTCAATAATGGATGCAAGTGCTTCATTTGAAAAAAGCAATTAGCCACAATTTTTTAACAAGAATTTGTGAATTATGTGTTATGGTCAAGGCAAGTATCACAAATATGATTTACAGTCTAAAACAACTAGGACATTATTCTTTATATAATTGAACATTGTCACAACTTAGCAAGTGTTGGGTATACACATGTGAGTGAAGTCCCACATTAAATAATGATGAGAATAATATATAGTTAATATAACATAAGCTTTTTAGGTTAAAGTGTGTCTTTATATGTTATATTAATTATTTGGATTTTACTAACATGTGTCCTAAGGGCATACAATAGTATACTATTTTTTTTAAGGTTTTATCGAGAATTGAAAAAGTTTTGACAGCTTTTTCAATTCCTGATACCGGACCCCCCATGTCAATATGTGGAAGAATCCAAGAAAACCTTAGTTTGGATTCTCATGACTAGATAGCTAAGAGCATCCACATCAGTTTATCTAAAATTATGTATAATACAAATTTTTTTCAATTTTACACATTTTGAGCTACATCAGTGTATCTAAAACTGGGTAAAAATGTGGAAACTCATCCACGAGCTACGATGCGTGTAAATATACACGATTACCGTAGCTCGGCTAAACAATATTTTACTATTTTCCCTTCGCTCCTTTTTTCTCTCTCGATCCGTTCTCAACGGACTCCATCACTTTCTCAACACGGAATACGGAGATATACTTTGCTCAAAAAAAAAAAAAAAAAACACGGACATACACAAACAACCATAGATCGGTGCTTGACTTGTAGATCGGTGCTTGACCGGTCGGAGCTCGTGGGTCTTGCCGTGGATCGGAGCGCGGACGGCCGGATCGGAGCTCGGATCGGCGATCGGAGCGCCGGATCGGAGCTCGCGATCGCGCTCGGAGCGGCGGATCGGAGCTCGCGATCGCGCTCGGAGCGGCGGATCGGAGCTCGCGATCGCGCTCGGAGCGCTGGATCGGAGCTCGGATCGCGCTCCGAGCGCGGATCGAAGCTCGCGATCGCGGTCGGAGCGCTGGATCGGAGCTCGCGATCGCGCTCCGAGCGCTGGATCGGAGCTCGCGATCGCGCTCCGAGCGCTGGAGCGGGGCTCGGATCGGATCTCGCGATCGCTCTCGGAGCGCTGGAGCGGAGCTCGCGCTGGCGCTCCGAGCGGCCGGATCGGAGCTCCGATCGCGCTCGAGCGCCGGATCGGAGCTCGCGATCGCGCTCGGAGCGCTGGATCGGAGCTCCGATCGCGCTCGGACCGCTGGATCGGAGCTCGGATCGAGCTTTGATCTGGGTAGAGAGAGAGTGAGAGAGATGATCTGGGTAGAGAGAGTGAGAAATGAAGAGAAGGAGAGAGAGAGAGAGAGAGAGAGAGAGAGAGAAATTAATCAGAACGGAAGAAAAGGAGAAATGAAATAAAGACGCGCCACGGTAGTTGAGGAAATTAATAAAAAAAGTGAAAAAATTATTATTTAATTAATAGAGGGTGTAGGATAGATGAACTGATGTGGGTAATTTGTAAAAGTGAATGTGTAAAATTTTAAAAGGAGTTTTTTGTGTAAAATAGAGAAAATTTTTACATAGACTGATGTGTTTGCTCTAACAATTAATTGTCTTTAAAAGTTTGTTTGTACATGTACATAATTTATGATGATCAATTTTATTTTTTATTTTTTGTAAAAAAAAAAAAACTCTAAATTATTCAGAGATAAAAGGACTAATGGTATAAAAAGGACATATAGAAATGAAAAGGATCCTTTAACAGAGAATTATTTCAAATAAATGATTTTCACCAATTTTGCTTTGATGTTATTAAATATATTGCAATAATTGTGGATAAATTGGCTGCTATCTTGCAATGTCGCCCTTCAGTTCAACGTTTATTGAATGTGGTTAATTGAATTTTAAATGTTAATTGCCAACATTGTACAAGGTCTAACTAAGCTCAATACATTTGTTTGCATTTGCAGGTAGCATTGAATATGACAAGTAAAGGGCAACGCTGTCACGTTGTGGACATAGCTAAAAAGGCTGTGAAAATTATTACATCCTTAAATATCCTACTTTTAGGAAATAATCGATCTAAACATTTTTTCATCTACTGAATTTGAAGCAATCATGGTACTCCTAAAATTGTCCTTGACCCTTCTCATAAGTCATATCCACTAATTTAGCCAGCCTCTCCACATCTTCCCATCTACCCTGCTCTGCATGCAAGTCTGATAAATACACATAATGGCTAGTATTATGTGGGTCCAATGCAACAAGTTGTTCAACTACAAACTCTGCAATCTCAATAGACCTGTGTGTTAATCTACAACACCCAAGAAGAACTCCCCAAATTCTTTTATCGGGCTTCACCGGCATTTTTCTTACAAATTCAAGTGCTTCTTCTATCTTTCCATGTCGACTCAGCAAATCCACCATGCAAGCATAGTGTGGAAGTTTGGGAGTAATGCCATACTTATGTTCCATAGAATGAAACCAGCTCCAACCTTCAAATTCTAGCCCACATTGACTACAAGCAGATAATACAGAAATAAAGACAATGTCATTTGGTTTTACCCCACAATCCAACATGTTCGAGAATGTTTTTAGTGCCTCAGGTCCACGCCCATTCATCCCATACCCTTTGATCATTGAACTCCAACATATTAGATCTTTGGTAGGAATTTTATCAAAAAGAGCCTTTCCTTGCTTTATCCTTCCCAATTTGCAGTATAAGTCAATGAGGGCTGAAGTTAGATATGCATTCAATGTGTACCCAACTTTTATAACATGAGCATGGATGCTTTCCCCAATCTCTTGAGAACCAATTGAGGAACATGCTTGTAATAAACTGACAATAGTGATCTCGTTGGGCTTCTCATTCATTGATTGCATCTGTTTAAGTGTATTGAAAGCATTATGGGGATTCCTGCCTTGAGCATAAGCTGAGATCATTGCACTCCAAGCTATAAGGTCTTTGGGATTGAGCTGATCAAATATAGTCTTAGCTGACTCCTCCTCACCAAATTTACTGTACATTTTCATAAGTACAGTTCCAACTGAAACAAAAGCCAAGAAACCACCTTTCAGAATGTAACAATGAAATGCCAGCCCAAATTTATGTTCTTCTGCCTGTGAGGATGCCACAACTATATCCCTGACAATGGTTTCATTCGGTTCAAAGCAAGATAATCGCATCTTTAAGAAAATAGACAATGCCTTTTTTGGACGCTCATTCTCAATACACCCACGAATTATAGTCCTCCATGATATTGTGTCCCTCTTCCATATATCCTTAAAAACTCGAATTGATGCCTCAAGATTCCTACATTTTGCATACATATCTACAAGTGAATTCTGAACATTTCTAAGACAATAAAACACACTTTTTATTGAAAACCCATGTATCTCTTTGCCTAAAGACAAGACACCAAGATCAGCACAAGCAGGTAGAATGCTTACAATGCTCACATGGTTTGGCTGCACACCATGACATTGCATATCCCTGAAAAACTCCAATGCCTCAAAATACTGCTCATTTCTCACACATGCTGAAACCATTGCACTCCATAAAACTACATCCTTACTAGGTATCTGATGAAATAACTTCGACACAATTCCCATATCATAAAAGGAATAACAACCAAGAAGAGCCGTTAGCACTGACACTTCTGATTCAAACCCCATTTTGATCACCAAAGCATGAACTACCCACATCATACCCTCCCAATCCAATGCACCAACAGCCCGTATTACGCTTAACACCGTCACATAATTCGGCCTTTCTTCATTCTCAAGCATCTTTTTGAACAGCTCTACAGCTTCATTTGGCTGGTTTTTCCTCACCAAACCGGATATCTTAGATGTCCAAGATACTACATTCTCTCTTTGAGCATAAAAACCAACTGGGTCTTCATAATTATTGTGCAAAGAACTATAGTTTACGCAATGTATGGAGTTTCTCAAACAAATGTGCCTGTGGGTAATTTTTTCAAACAGTTTGAGTGCATTCCGACGATAAGTAAACATTAGATAGTGAACTAACGAGTTTTAGGGTGTGAATTTTTGTTATCTCTGAGGAAAATGAGGGTTTATGCTTGTGGGAATGAAAGAGTAACTGAGTGAGTAAGTTCTGCGTGTGTGTGTGCGCGCGCGCGCGTGAGAGAGAGAGAGAGAGACTCCCTCTGTTTTTCAAACTATAGTTTACACAATTGCACCAAGACCTTAAAGCGGAGTGTCGTATTACACAAAAACTATACGACGTGTAGTATACTTATGCCTGAGGGGGAAAGAAGAACGGTGTGTCGTATTCCTATTTCCTAATGCAAAAACTACAAGATTCGAGGGAGTAGAACTTTAAACGATACTGATAGAATCATAGAAGTGGTGGGCTAAAGAGTACCTTGATAATGTCAATTCGTGTGTACTAATGTCTGCCACTTTTGGACAAGCAAGAAACAAGTAGGTTTGGCCCATTTCTTTACATGACTTTATAAAGAGTCATTATTCATTAGATTAATGGAAGATCATGAAGTTTCTTTTGCCCCACTGCCTGGCTTTTGATAGAAGAGGGATCATTGTTTTTGTTTTTTTGTTTACTTTTAAGTGCAAATTCCACAACAATGTAGCCAAAGGATTTGCATGTGTGGTGTATGTGCTATTGTTCAAGGCATTACATTGAAGCCACCTTTTGACATTCAAAGGGAAATGATGTTCCTTTGGATGGCCCATTTGGAAAGTGAGCAATCTTGTGACTAGAAATCAATTTTTTGTATAAATTTGATTATCAAAGTATTCCCTAGACAACATGACCACCTTAGTTCAATGAGTTTTAGCACTCAGTTATCATTAATTTTGCTTTTGTAAATTGTTTCTAGATTTGAGCCATGGGTTGCTTTCACTTGCTCGATCTGTTACTAGAAAAGTGAAACATTTTGTTACCTATAATTCTTCTCTCTCTTTTTCACCCACTGGATGAACCACGCATGCGCCATTGGCCATCGTAGTACAAGATCATTGTAACTTGCTTATGTAGTTGGACCTACAATTTCAAGATTCATGGGTGGGGACGAGACACCCATGATTAGTTTATATTATATACTTTTGAAGCCCACATGACTTAATGTCATCATTCTAATTTATATTTTAATTTAGTTTTTAGAGTGACAATTCATGCTAAACTATGTAAATTTAAATTAATTAGATCTCACATTCTTTACAATCAAAGCAACTCAACACCAAACAAATCCTCATTTAAATCAAGTTTGATCTTCTCTAAATATTCTAATTAAATTAGGGATGTTGCTTTTTTATTATTATAAATTCTTTAATTTGAATTTGAATTTATTTTTACTGATTAATTAAATATGTATCATGAAATTAGAGAGAAACAATAGAAGAAGAATGGAGCCAAAGTAGATTTAGGGATGCCATGAATATTTACCCTTACTCATCAAAGAGTTTTCTAAAGATTAAACGCAATCATCTCCACAATACAACTAATTAGTATTTTATAGATTACAATTCTAGAGAACTTTGTGAATATCTTTCAAACTAGCTTGCAACCCCATGCGTATGTATGGATACACATAAAGATATAGAATAAGATGCATAATATAATTCATATATATAATTTAAATACTACTGATAATCATTTTTATATTTTGTTAACTCTTTAAAAAAAATTATAAGGATATTATTAGGTAAAAAATTTAAATTTTCTATGTTATTTATTTATTTATTATTGTGAAGCACTTTTTCTTTTTTACAACTCATTTACTCTAAACTCTTTGATTTTTGTATTTAATAACTCACTTGGATGTGGTCTCTCATTTGATTCTAAAATTAAGAAATAAAACTCTTTAAGAATAAATAATTTAGGACACATGGCGCAAAATTGAAACTCTAATTTGGAATTCTAATTTAAGTTTCTCTCAGCTTCACCTATTATTATTATTATTATTATTATTATTATTATTATTATTATTATTATTATTATTATTATTATATAGATGTGTGTAATTCTATTTATTAAAAATATAACTAAATATGATTGAATATATATGGATTAATTGAACTTTACCCCCCATGTGATTTGACCCGTTAGTGCCTACTCATAGTTAAAGTGTTATTTTACTCACATAAAATCATTTCCGTTAGACTTCCATAACTTAGCTCATCACTTTTATGGTTAAAAACAGAAAAGATATAATAAAAAAAATGAATATTCAACTTTGGCAGCATAACCCCAAGGGATTGGCTTAGTTGTTCCTATAGCTTCATAATATCCATGAGATCCTGAGTTCGAAACAACTTACTAGCATTTTGGAGCCACCTCCAAGGGATTCATTCCTATAATAATCTAGTATGCGTGAGATAGGGGAATCACATACACCTGAGAAAATAGCCAAATACTTAAAGAGGTCTCAATACTCTCCTTTCTATAAAAAATTCCAACAACATTATGGTTAGGGATAGAGAAAGAGAAAAGGCAAGCCATAGTTTGGATCTATGGTAGTACACACGATATACCACAATTAGTGGAGCATAAAATGGAACACAAAAATTGGAAAGAAGATTTTCATTCCTTGGTATGGAAGGTTTGGTATTGCTACCACACATGATTTCAAAAGTTATGATGGTATGATGAAATGATGAGGAGCGTTCGTATTAGAAATATTATTATAAAAAAGTGAAAGAGTTTTTTTTTTTTTTTTTGGGCGGAATGTAAAAACTAGTTATCACTACAAATCCAAGATATTATTAAGAGGGATGAACAAAAATCTTTTCTCTTCTATAAATTTCTTGAGACTTACCAATGAAAAAAAAACATTGAAAAGTCACTCATGAAGTGACAATTTTAAAAGTTATGATGGTATGATGAAATGATGAGGAGCGTTCGTATTAGAAATATTATAATAAAAAAATGAAAGAGTTTTTTTTTTTGGTGGAATGTAAAAACTAGTTATCACTACAAATCCAAAATATTATTAAGAGGGATGAACAAAAATCTTTTCTCTTCAATAAATTTCTTGAGACTTACCAATGAAAAAAAAACATTGAAAAGTCACTCATGAAGTGACAATTTTAAAACCCTGTCAGTCATTAAGAATAGTCAACTCTTAAAATTTGGATCGATTTCTGCATAATTCTCTTAATCTTTCTCGTCCAAGCAATCTATTTAGTAAACCTAAAAAACTTCAAACAAAAAGGTTGTTCATATCCTTTCGTCCATAAATTCTTTTCAGCGATCATATTTTTATATTTTTAATTTATTCTTCATTCTACTATTTCCAATGGGTTATATATTTTCGTCGAATTATTTTGTGCATTGCATGGGTTAATAACTAGTAAAATTTGAATTTTTAGAGATATTGGTTAAGCTCTCTCTCTCTCTCTCTCTCTCTCTCTCTCTCTCTCTCTCTCTCTCTCTCTGGTTACTCTTTTCACCAAAAACTCCCCAAGCCTACATCCTTGGTGACCAAGAAAGAAGCATGGCTGGTCAAAACTTTTTTCCAAAGAATCCAAGCATAACAGAATACGAAGAAATCTTAATGCTCACCCTACCTCCTTAACAGCCTGTCTTGGCTCCATATCACTACAAATTAAATTAAAACAATTTTATGCTTCCATTGACTTGCTTAACTAAATAATCTAAAATCTAAGTAAACATAGTCAAATCTTATCAGTTGCCTTTCGTTCATTACATTAAAGTTTCAATATAAACCCTTTTTAAATGGTTGTGTTTCCTGATGAATCACTTGCATAATTGTCATTTTGGTATAACTATATAATTTATATCTGCACACCACCGACACCAGCAAATACACACTATAATTTATGCTATTTGCACTGATTTATATGTTGATCTGCATTACTTAATTACTTGGTGTGAATGGTGTGATCTTCATTTTAATTTTTACTTTGTATACAAGTTGTAAAATTGTTTTCTCAACTCTCTCTTGTCATCGATGATGTGTGCGTGCATCTCTCTCTTCTAGTCTTGTTAGGCTCTAGCCAACTATCTATACATATATAATAGCCCCAACCTAGGTGGACAAACCATACCTTTTAGCTATATTCTACTTCTATACATAATGTCTGAATCCCAAACTTCTGTAGAGCTTCCCATCTTAGACATTTCTCAGCCATTAAACCCATCTTTCCTGTCCTCCCTAGCAGAAGCCTGCAAAACGTGGGGCTTCTTCCACATCATTAATCATGGAATCTCCAAAGATCTTTTTAGCAAACTCTATCTGCTCTCAAATGACTTATTCAACCTCCCTTCTGACACTAAACTTAAAGTTGGTCCTTTCTCTTCCATCAAAACATATACTCCTCATTTCATTGCCTCCCCATACTTCGAGAGCCTTAGAGTTTCAGGACCAAACTTTCTTGACTCTGCTCAAAGTTCTGCAAATGCCCTCTTTGTCCAACAGAATTCTGAGTTCAGGTAATATATATGTATGGCCAACCCTGAATAGTCTGTTTAGGATCCGTAACGGACTCCAAAATTTTGAGACTAATGCTTGTTGTTGTTGTTGTTGTTGTTGCATATGTTATAGGAAGACAACCAACCCCTTATATGCTTGTTTCTTTTCTTTTGTGCTAGTTTCTTTGCATACTAACTTGACCATGAATTGTCCTTTTCTTAACTCTTATGTTCTTTTTGTTAGTGAGATATTACAGGAATATGGAAGGAAGATGGAAGAATTATCAAAGAACATTATAAAGGTATTACTGATGAGCTTGAAGGATGGTTTTGGGAAGAAAGATTATGAATCTGAATTCAAGAATTGTCATGGGTATATGAGAATAAATAACTACTCACCCCCAGAGAGTTTGGAAGTTGAGGTTGAGGGGCTTGGCATGCACACTGATATGAGCTGTGTAACAATAGTCTATCAAGATGAAATAGGAGGACTTCAAGTGAAATCAAAGGAGGGGAAGTGGATGGACATTAGGCCATGTGAAGGGACATTGGTGGTGAACATAGGGGACATGTTACAAGCTTGGAGCAATGAGAAATTCAGGTCATCTGAACATCGTGTAGTATTAAAGCAACCGGCAAACCGGTTTTCTCTTGCTTTCTTTTGGTGCTTTGAGGATGAGAAGGTGATCATAGCACCAGATGAAGTGGTAGGAGAAGGAAATGTGAGGCTTTACAACCCCTTTGTTTGCTTAGATTACTTAAAATTCAGAGAGAGCAATGAGAGGGGCAAGTTTGAAAAGGTTGGGTTTACAGTTAGAGATTTTGCTGGGATTGGACACTAGATTTGATGGTTGAAAAAAAAAAAAAAAAATATATATATATATATATATATATATATATATATATATATATAAAATTTCTTTTAATGTATGTACGTATATTTGATCATTTTTTTTTTCATTAATAATTCTTGAAGATATTAAAGCTGCGGCTTATTGTGTAAAATGTTTCAGGCCAGATTCTTTTTGTGCTTTTAAATATGTGATATTACATATTAGTGATCACTGAATTTGTATGTTCCACTTTTTCCTGTTCTTTTCTTTATAAGATTGCAGTATGGACTTTGGACTTTGGAGAGCTTTGTCATGTAGTTTATAGGTCCAAAGGTTGTACAGTTGGAATTCCAAATTTCCAACCCCCTCAACTTATGCATTATTTTATATTATTGTTGTATTTATGTACGTAACACTGAATGGAGATGTAAATAAAAGCTATAGCTAAAAAGCATCCAATGTTTATTTATTAATTTTTTAGAACTTGTTGATTTAATTTTTTTTATTTTTTTTAAGAAGAAGATCAGGAACGTAAACTCTTGGTTCAGACCATTGGATTTGGACTGGAAGTTTTAGAATTGGAGAGGATCTCAAGCCCATTTTATCCAACCTTTGCCAATTAATACATCTCACATCATGGAATAAACAGAAAATTTTAGATCAGGGACTTATAAGCATCCCTTAACTCCAAAAAAAAAAAAAAGACCCTATAGAATAGTGATGATTCTTATATAATACTATTTTTTTTTTTAAAATTCCCATTATTTTAGTTTCTAGTTGAATAGTTGTGTGTTGTTGTAACATCCACTATTTGAGGAGGAAGTTGAAGTCAAATACATTACTTTTTCTATTTCGGTTGGTTGTCTGTCATCCCCTAGGTTATTTAATTAGAAGTACCTGGGTTCCTCACAATTGGTCTCCCTCAGATTTAATCTGATTCAAATGTGTTGGTAAGACTGAAATAGCTAGCATTAAGCTGCCATGTGATGGGATGTATCATGTATGTAGAGAGAGCCTGAAACAAAAATTGGTGTTTGTATAATTATTCAGGATACTTACTCTTGAGTATTTTAGCACACTTCAGATATCTTGACGCCTTTAGTATAACTAATCTGAGACTCAAGTGATACGTGGGAATAGATGATTATTTTGTAATTGTGGTATAATATATAATTTGTTCTCTATATTTGTTGAAGATAAATTATTCTCCCTAAAAATTAAACAATTTCTAAAATTATTTTTCACATTTCTATCTCTACTAATATATTATTATATTATTTTGGGTGTGTTTGACTAATATTATTCCTCTATGAAGTGGTTTATAATCTTTGAAATTATATTATAGTGTACTATGTTTTTTTTTTTTTGTACAAGTAGAATTTTCAAATTTCAAATAAATTATTTAAAATTCTCATTCTTTTAAAGGTGATTATCATGATAATCAAAACTCATAACAAAATTATTGTTAATGTTACTCAAATAATTGATAGACACATTCAAATGCATAGCCAAGATTGTGTTTTGCTATAAATTCAAATTCTCACTTGTAAAATAACTACGTATCATCTCAAACAAAAATAAAATGAAAACCATAAGAGGAGACTACTTGTAATAAAGAATTAAAAATTACAACAATAAAATGTATTAACTCATAATAGACTAATAAAAATAATCATTCATCAACCTTAAAGTGGAGAGAGAGAGAGAGAGAGAGAGAGAGAGAGAGAGAGAGAGAGAGAGAGAGAGAGAATAACAAATTTATAGAAAATAAGATAAGAAGAAAAAAAATAAAAAAAATAGTAATAAATACCAAATTAACTATGTCATGCTATGTGATAAAATAAAATTATATTCTTATAAACTATCTTTATAATGTAATAGAATAATATTTATGAAATCAAAGAAAATGAAAAGTTAACAACTTAAAACACAAAACTAAATCACATCAGTTCAAAGTAGAGTTTTAAAAAACACAAAAATTAATCAACCTAAAGTAGAGATGTAAGAAAAAAAATTCACCAAAAAATGAAAAAAAAAAAAATGAGAGAGAGAGCCTTTTTTGTGTGGGAAAACTATACAAAGAATGAGAGAGAATTGCTAATTTATAATAAGAAGATAAAAATAAGAAGACCCAAAAATAAAGGAAGATAAAGGGAGATGGTAGATGTGGGGAATGAGACCCATGAACATAACCCTAGTTTTGAATAAACCACATAAATTTGCGTGTTTGTGTGTGAGGGCTAATCTTTTCTGCTCTAAGTTTGTGTTTTTTGCATCTCATAGATCTGAATTAGGTTTACTATTTTTTAATCTCAGAGATTGGCTTAGTGGTTCCTAAAGCCTTATGATATCCATGATATCTTTGGTTCGAAATCTCTTGCCACCATCTTAAGGCCACCTCCAAAGGATTCCTCCCTGTAATAACCTGGTGTATGTGAGACAAGAGGACTGTATACACCTATAGGAATTATTAGATACTTGAAAAAGTTTAAATACTCTTGTTTGTCATGTGTATTAATGTATACCTCTGCCTATATGGTCGCCAACTACAAATAGGAAGAGGATAAAAAATAATTCTTCTAATCTAAGCCTTCTTATCATCCGGTAAACTTGGTCTTTTGGTCAGCAACAAAACAAAAGCTTCATTCAATTGAAATTTTCAAGTCTTTGCTTCTCTAACTAAGATACATATTAATGAAGAGGAAGTAAGAATAACACAATGATCAGTTGAAGCCGCAAAAGAAGGCTGCCAATATTCCATTTTATTTGTGTATAACTTGCAAAATGCAGTATACACTTGGCTCACCAAAGAACCTCAAGAATTCATGACATGCAGGTCACATGCTGATATTATAATGTAGCTTGGAATATCGAAGTAACAAGAATGAATGCAAGTGTGGGGTCTAAGGGATGAAATTTAGTGTTGCTTCCTCAACGTTTTAATCTTTTAATGTTTCTTTAAGAATTATAATCAACAAGTTGTTTGTTTGTGAATGCTTGAAGTTGGCATTTGACAACTTGTCACTGTTTTGCAGACCCATATGACATAAAAATAATTGAATTTCAATAGTCAATCATCCATGTAGTCAATGATATACAATAAAGTATGGTCTAATCATGTCCTCATTTACAGCAATGCGAGCATAGATAACCTGGCTGTTTTGATCGAGATGGTCTGCCAAACATTAATTCTAGAACAGGTCCCTAGCTAGCAAGTCTCTTCTTTCCATAACATATTTGGTTAAGCCACCAAGATTACTTAATAATTCTAATAGCAGGATTAGTCAAATCAAGGTTGCCGCCTAGTAGTCAATTCCCAAATTGGGATTTACATTTGTTGGACTCAAGAAATATAAATGCTTATAGGTTAATGCCAACTTTCAAGCAAAAGTTTAGTAACCATGTAAGCACGAGAGTAAAAAAGGAGCACTAAAAAGTTTTCGGATAAAATAATGTGACTTTTCTAAATTTTCAGTGCCAAGATCATTATCAAAAATGTTTTCCTTTTTTTAATTAGTATCCAGTTACATTCCTTAAAAGACAATCAGTCACACACACACACACAAAATGGCAGGGTGGATAGGAGCTCCTGTGAACACAAACTTAATAGTCTCACAGTTGCTTAAAAGCTTTACCAGCATTCTCTTGTTCTTCCTCACTCTGCAGTTGAATGAACCATGGTAAATGTTAAGAACAAATGGACTTTTAACTTTATTAGCAGTTGTGAGTTGTAACTGGAAACTATCAGTTGTATGCCATAATAAAATCAAACAAACTACATCATACAAATGAGAGCCCTTTATAGAGAGGTCCAGACATTAGCTTGTGGTACATTAAGTACATCAAGGATTTTGGTTCTCCATCATTTAGACAAGCCATCGGTCAAGCTTATTGACTACTCTTAAGGTTGAGAAGTTGCTCCGGAATGCATGTTAGGAAGTAGATTAAATTTCTCCAATTACAACTATGCATAAAACTACACCTTACACAGCAAATCAAGAAACTAAGACTACTGATATGAGAAATCCTACAATACAAGGTGATAATAACCAGCTTCAACATTTCTTCTCAACACTTAAAGGCAATTTTCTAGAGTGCTTGTTTGATCATTCCCACCGATGTAATTGCTGCACCTCGAAACTGAAACCAAGTTAAAAGAATCAGCATTTATAAACATTGACAGTGTGCACTTGGAAGCAACTTAAAGAAAAACTAGTCCTGATGGCCACTATGGTTCTGATATCTCCCTTATAGGACAACTTTTTAGAGTGCAGCTATAGTGGGTATCATTTTGAAGTCATGCCAAAATGAAATGGATACTAGTGCCTGAAGCCAAAGTTAACTAGTACCTTATCACCTTTGCTTTATTTTTTATCATGGAGTATGCCATTAGAAACTAAAGTACCTTCACAAGTCATCATTCCATGAAATTAAATCCAAAAACATCCTGATTGTACTAAGTTATGGAGGTGAATAAAAATGAGCCAAAAGAGAGGGGGTGGGGGGAAGTCACTGGAGTCTGCCTAAAACAGCATGAAGGACAAACCTTTGATTTTAATGTCAGGGTCAGAATGCCATCAAGAGCAGATGATTGTACTGAATGCGCATCCAAGTGCAGATTATTTATCCCATCCATGACGTCGAGCAAAATGTATTCCCTATAAGGACATCTCAGCTCAATCAGAACCTCCTGTTCTTTTATACTTACTTTCACATCTAATGGCAAGCCATCTTCAGGAACAACTCTATTGAGCTCTGGGTCAGTCTCATCAATGTCACAAGCCTTCCTCTTGTTAATCCAATGCTTCTTGCCATTATCAATCTTTTTGATATCATAATTATCTGATGTATGCTCTATAATATCCTGGTTCCTTCTGGCTCTTCCTTCAAAATCTACTGAATCCATGCAGGATTCCAACTCTTCTACCCTTGCCTCCAGCTCTTTCAAGTATTTAATTGTGTCAGTGAGAATTGATGCTTTGTCAATCTGCATAAACACAGGGAAGTGAATAAGTATAAAATGGAGTAAGAAACTCAATTTGAAATCCAGGAAATGATTTAAGTAAATACTGCATAGCTGGTACAAGTGACTAAACCACATAATATCAGTGCATGCTAACTTTCTTTCTTTCTCAAGAAAAATGACAGGTGTCTTTTCTTATATTTAAAACTGTCGTGAAAACTTCAAGAACTGATTGAATATCTCAGATTATATTTGTTTAAGCATTCACTTTAAAGCTGTGAACACTTGAGACTTATACAAAAATGAAGAGAATTTTTTCAGAGTGAAAGAATGCTTAATTACCTCACTGATAGAAGGAACCATTGATCTGAGAACCAGAAACTTTTCATTCTCTCTTCTATTCTCTGGCAGAACATTTCCTATGCAAATATCATCACTTTCCAATTTACGAAGCCAATCTTTTCCACCATTTTCTTTCTGGGACCTAAGCAAGCCACCTCCATACATCAAAGGGACTGTAAATAAAACCTTCTTTAGCATTCTCTGATGTACCTGTGGCCTATGAGCATCATCACTTGATTCTCTCTTCCAACTCATAAAACTGGATTTGCAATCACCATATTGAAAACATCGGTTTTCAATCAACTGAGCCGAACTTCCTAGAATAGCAGAAATAATTCTTTTGTAGTGCAAATCATCATCTGCTCCAAGATCCAAGGAACTTAGTTTTGTGTGATTGGATTTTTGAAGCTCTTGCAAATGACCGTGGTTTACATTTTCTTGCTTGGGAGTAGAAATGGCCTTTTCTTGATTAACAAAAGCTTCAGAGATACAGTCACTGGAATGCATGGAATCTTGAACACCATTGCTGAAGTCATCATCCATTAAATGCCAGCTCTGAACTTGAGAAGCCCCACCATTCATGCCTTCAAGCATGAAGGAGTCTTCTGTCCAGTAATTGTGCTCGCAACCATTGGAACATTCATCAGGAGAATCCATGTTGATTTCTTCACGGATATTTCCTCCTAATTCATTGATTCCTTCCTGATCAAACTTGATTTCTTCTGAGGGCGAATATAGATTCTCCAAGCCCAAAGTATCCACTATCTCATGGTTTACCTTGGCACACATTGGATCTCTATCATCATCTCCTTTGTGAGGAGCAGAGGAAGATTTATCGGAACATACAGGCTTTGACAATTCTAATAAGGAGGCTTTGATGTGTTGAAGGAGACTAGGGTCCTCTGAGACCTTAAGAAAACACAGAAAATAGTAGAATACTTAATGTGTGGATAAGTTGTACTGCTGAATTAATTTGTATATAGCAAACCAAAATTCAGAAGTCTAGTTCCACAAAAAAAATTACCAGTTCAGTCACACCTAGCTCAATCACACCCCCCAGATAGGGAAAACATATTACAGTCTGTAAAATAGAAAAAAAATAAATGGTGAAAATGATGCCCAAACCAAAGAAGAATACATTGTTTCCAGTGTAGAATTATTACAAGTGAACAAGGAATTTGGTAAGTGGTAACCCCAAACATTTCTGGACTGGATTATCCATTTAAGTTTTACATATTGCATTAAAGATGTTTAAATTTAATGTATATAGAACAAGTCAGATAGGGAGAACTCCAATAGAAAGTACACACGTTTCTTTTCAACTTGAAGTACTCTATATTTATGTAAATGTGCATATATTACTTTGTCCAAACCTAATGGCTGATGTTAAAAGTGCAGGCAGAGGAAACAAATAAAGCATGAACATTTATAGAAACTTGCAACATCATTATATGTAGAAGTGCTTCTATTTTGGAAGCATTAAAAAGTTATTCATTAGGAAGATGCAAAGAATTAAACTCTCTTAGTGCATCCACACTTTCATACTTTTGAGCTGACATTAGTGTTGTTTGTTCTAGTAAAATAAAGAATACATTTGTTGATATGAAGTAAGAAAGAAGACTTCCTTCACTAGTTCATCATATTTTTCTATTGGATAAATTACACAGCTAAAGTGCGTCTTAAGGTCACAGGATGACAGTTCCCTTCATCTCTAGAAAAGAAGGCGTTTATTTTTTAAATTTCTGGATTCCTTTGCAACATTAGAGATGCTGCATGGAGACATTCACTCTACAACCACAACCTGTTACTTTGTTTTCTTAATTACTAAAACAGATAACAAGTCAAAGTCCAAAAGGCTGTATTTTTGTCAAAATAGTAAATGCAAATGTATATACTTATATAATGCATCTAAAAAAATGAGATTATCATACCTGAATAGATGCACTCTGAAAGCAGTCATCGTAGTTGTAGGAATGCAAAGTTCACAGAGAAATAGAGAGAGTCAGTTTGTTTAGCTGCTTGTGATACAATTTGGCTACATTACTAGTTGAAACTGTCACAATTATGAAACAGATATCTGCCCCAAAAAAAAACCAACCTTAGCTAGCAAAGATCGAGAGAATATTTTACTATCAGCATATTGAGCATTGGATAACCAGATGGTTTGACCACTTGCTAATGCTCTCCCAGGCAAACTGTGCAAAAATAGGAGGAGGAATGATCAAAATATTTAAGTATGAAGCATATACATACTAACAGAACCAATAACCAAAACCATTACATATTGGGAAATATTAGTAAGTCAAAGCATAAAAATAGATCTGCAGAAGAGATTAGTACCCTTGGCCAGGATTGAATACAAAGGACATGCAAACCAAGTAATACCACTCTGCATCAGTGAGATCCTCTGGTGACAACGCTGCAGAAGGCCTCTTGGCTTGTTGTTGTTGGTCGGTTTCATCTTCTAAGAGAGACAGGTAAAGTTCTCTCAATTGCTCACTCCTCTGTAAGCCTATTTTATCAGCCTTTAGTTCCCCGGTTTGAACTGTCTTCATAGTCTTGATATCTCCATTATAGTACCCATCACCCCATTTCAGTACCCTGAAAATATTTATCACAGCAAATCTTCTCAAAGTAAGCTATAAGAAATGTGACAGGAAAACTCATGTAACTTGACTTTTTTTATGTCATTAAGTTATAGTTTAAGTGAAACAATGTAGCCAGAGTTGTAGATTGCAGTAGCCAAGCATTTACTCAAACTGTCACTTCCAAATTCCATCTTTCATAATCAACTTTCCCTTTCATCAAATATTATTCTAAAAGGAGAAAATAACTTATCAAGAGTATTTAAGCTCAAGTAAATGCCTTGCAATCTCACATCCTTTTCTACATACCAGTGTAAATTACATACCCATGACTGATTTTCACCAACGAGACAGTGGTTAAGCTAGAATTCAATGACTTAGTACAGATACAAGCATCAGTTTTAAGAAATTTAAGTGGAAAAAAAAAAAAAAAATAGGCCCCATTCACTACATTTATCAATTTCCTCTGCAGAAGATTTGTTGCAGAAAAATAGTAATTTTTTTACAAGGACTAATCTGAGTTTGAGTTGAAATAAAGTTCCCATTTTGGAAACACTTTTTCCATGGAGCTAAAGACAGAAGTTGTTCATTATACTGGATTCCTTCTTTTTATACTAAACCTGATATGGAAGCAAAGAAACAACACAACTGCACCAAAGAAATATAAGTGAAAGAAAATGAAACATCATGGCAAAGGACATGATACATCTAAACACTAAAGAGTAAAGAGGCAGTAAGTACCCTTGTTGTGTGGTGGACAGTGACCAGAAAATTGCATAGCTCCACTGGATACTCCTTACAGCAACAGCAAGCTGTTTCCTAAGGTTCTCTGGCACCCCCTCTTGTGTTTGACAGCCATTAGCCATTTCCAAACAAATCACTTCAGATTGATCTTACACAATTCAGAATAAGGTCATCAACTTTTCAAAGTCCACAAAAGTGGTAGCTTCTACTTTTCCAGCTGACCCAACTGATGGTTATTTTCTTGCAGTAGACTGAAATATGGAAACTGCACTGGCTTTCTGCTAGGAATTCATGGTTGTAACAGACAATCAACAAATTCTCAGACCAACTTGGTGTTGGTGAGTTTTGCCTTTATGGTTTGGGACAGAACTCTAGAAGGGTAGGGAGAGTTGAACTTTATATTGGCTTGGTTCATTACTGGGGAGTAGTAGGGACTAGACTGTGGCCTTTGAGATTTGAGGTTGAAAACCCTGACCCAATTAAAATATTAAAAACCCAATTGGAGAACTTTTTTTTTTTTTAATATAATGAATGTAATTTTTGAAGTTTGAGCATTTCATACGCATTCCCTCTGCTTTGATTCCATTGATGAGTGGAATTTTTGAAGTTTGAGCATTAAAAACTTGAATTTTTTAAAACCTTTTTTTCAGTTAATTTCTCAACATAATGAAACGCAATGTGCATTGTGCATCAACTTAAAGTAGGTGTGCCTTTGCGTAGCGGCAATTCTGCGTTTGCGTAATGCGTTTCACTTGATTGGTCCCATAATACTGTTTATAGACCAGTCAAATAAAAAAAAAATGTGTGAACAGTATTTTTAGTAATAAAAAATATTTTGTTACAGTGATTTTAGTAATAAGTTTTCAATTTTCAGCAAAATAAGCGATATCCAAACACACCCTAAGTGTGCTATTTTTTCCTAGATAGGCATATTAGGGATCTATTTAAGATCCGCTTATCTTGCTGAAATTGAAAACTTTTTATTAAAAATACTGTTGATAAAAGTAAAAGTTAATTAAAATAGTACAGTGAGAGTCATGAATAGTACTAAAAAGTACAGTGAGACTCATAAATAATAGCAAAATAAGTTAAATAGTAAAATAAGTTGGAAAAAATAATTTTTGCCAAAAAGTCAGAAGATGCAATTAAAAAAGGGGCATGGAAAAAACAATGATGATGTTTTCTTATAAGTACTAACAAGTATTTTAGTCCTATTCTTTTTTCTTCTGTTTTTTTCGCAATAAGTATTCATTAGGTACGCTACAACACTTCTTTTTCTTTAAATTTTTTGAAAATTAACTATTTATAAAAACTATATCTAAGAAAAATAAAATTCCCTCATATAAATGATCAAATTTTAAGTATTTTTATTATTAAATAATTGATTGAAAGAGAGATTTAAATTTTTAAAAAAATTGGCTTAAATCTAATACTCTAATATCTTAAATACATCACAAAAACAACCTGTGCACAATAATAATTACGTGTTAATCTTGTATCTTATCTGGTATATATTAGAATAGTGTACAAAAACCTTGCCCCTTAAATAAAACATACTTAAAACTCCAAAAATAATTTACTTCTAAAATAAATCAGCAGCTCACAAAGGAACCATCTTTCTTAAGAAAGTTACAATATATAAAACAAGAAAAGCAGAGACAAAGTAGGAGCCAAAAAACAAACACATGGTTACAATATAGGGTGGTGGGCCACTGCAACAGGACGGGAATCAGCTTTATTCTAATAACTTTTCTTGTCTGGGCCCTCTTAAAGCCAAATCTATGCTCCAAATAGCTGATATTTGGTACAGAAATCTATATGATTCCCCTACAAATTTTGAAGATTAAAATCAGAAAACGAAAATATTTTGCTGTTTTTATCCCTGCTCTTCTCTGGAAACACACATGTTTTAGGAGTATTGGAAATGGAATCAATCAAACTTTTTTATTCAACAAAACATTCATAAGAAAAGTGAAAAGCAAAGAGTTTCTGCCTTTTTAATTAAAGCTCACGTGAGCTTGCCAGCTTCATCATCAGCTTCTCTAATCAAACAATCGTTTTGCTCATATAATTGTGCAATAAAAATTATTTCCTACCTTTTCTTTTTCCTGAATAATAATAATAATAATATGGGCATGCCCTTAGGGGTCATGCATTAACAAATTCATTTTTGAAAAACTTTTATCGAGAATTGAAAAAATTGTCAATAAAAGTTTTTTCGAAAAATGACATACTATTATGTGTCCTGAAGGCACACATTAGTAAAATCCTAATAGGCTAAAATGTAAAACTGACCCTCTAACTTTTTTTAGATTTCATTTCAGTCCTCTAATTTTGTGTTTGTTTATTTCAGTTCTCTAAGTTTCAGATTTATTCAATTAAGTCCTTTCTGTTAATTTTTATTAAAAAAAAATTTTAAAAAATCTGAAAAATATTTTTCAATCATTAATTGAATTTTTTTAATTTAAAAAATTTGAAGAAAAATTTATAAAATTGAAAAATTAACCACAACATATAACAAAAGTTGATGGAAAAGCCTTAATTGAATAAACTTGAAAGTTAGAAGATTGAAATGAACAAACGCAAAGTTAGAGGACTGAAATGAAATCTGAAAAAATTTAGAGGGTGAGTATTGCATTTTACCCATCTTAATAATATAGCCACTAGCTTGAATTTAAAAAGAACTAAACAAATTTAACAATATTTCAGAGCCCATTTTCCTACCCAGTGCCTAGTGGACTGACTGGCCTGTCTTTCAAGTTTTAACCCAGCAAAAATGACAAGAGAACTTGTACAACTTATCTTCAACTGCAAACAATAGTTGTCAATGGTTTTGGCCACTGCAACCTGTGATTTACATCTTGGAATAATTCTTGGCTTCTTACTTTTTTGTTCTTGTCTTTTTGTTGGAGTTGTATTTCATATATTTTAGTGAGTAAACAATTCATCATATTTTTATAAATTATGGAAAACATGAAAGGATAAAATTACAAGGTGTCATTTTATAATTTTGTTTTGCAAAACCATAAATTCATGATGGGTTCGTTGAATCATTTTGCTCATATAATTGTGCAATAAAAAATATTTCCTACCTTTTCTTTTTTCCTGAATAATAATAATAATAATATGGGCTTATAAAAATAATAATAATAATAATATGGATCTGCCCGTGGGGCATACATTAACAATTGAAAAACTTTTATTGGGAATCGAAAAAATTGTCAAAATTTTTTCAATTTTCGATAAAACTTTTTTCAAAATGATATATTATTCTGTGCCCTGATGGCACACGTTAGTAAAATCTTAATACGCTAAAATACAAAATTGACCCTCTAACTTTCTTTAGATTTCATTTTAGTTCTTTAATTTTGCACTTGTTCATTTCAGTTTTCTAAGTTTCAGATTTATTCAATTAAGTCATT
Source organism: Castanea sativa (assembly GCF_040712315.1). NCBI lineage: Eukaryota > Viridiplantae > Streptophyta > Magnoliopsida > Fagales > Fagaceae > Castanea > Castanea sativa. Next base: position 56,849,988 of record NC_134018.1, on the reverse strand, counting down.
TCCGTTAATTTTTATTAAATTTTTTTTAATCTGAAAAATATTTTTCAATCATTAATTGAATTTTTTAATTTAAAAATTTTGAAGAAAAATTTATAAAATTGAAAAATTAACCACAACATATAACAAAAGTTTATGAAAAAACCTTAATTGAATAAATTTGAAAGTTAAAGGATTGAAATGAAATCTGAAAAAACTTAGAGGGTAAGTATTGCATTTTACCAATCTTAATAATATAGCCACCAGCTTGAATTTAAAAAGAACTAAACAAATTTAACAATATTTCAGAGCCCATTTTCCTACCCAGTGCCTAGTGGACTGACTGGCCTGTCTTTCAAGTTTTAACCCAGCAAAAATGACAAGAGAACTTGTACAACTTATCTTCAACTGCAAACAATAGTTGTCAATGTTTTTGGCCTCTGCAACCTGTGATTTACATCTCGGAATAATTCTTGGCTTCTTACTTTTTTGTTCTTGTTTTTTTGTTGGAGTTGTATTTCATATATTTTAGTGAGTAAACAATTCATCATATTTTTATAAATTATGGAAAACATGAAAGGATAAAATTACAAGGTGTCATTTTATAATTTTGTTTTGCAAAACCATAAATTCATGATGGGTTCGTTGAATTCAATGAGGAAAAACTCCAGAACTCACTACACTACAAAATAAGAAAATTCACAATTTAATTAAAAATACAAGATTTATTTCGTTTTACAAATTGTGGGCTTATTTATAGGAATAGGATATATGAAACTTATTTTCCAAGTAAGTCCACTCTCAAAACGTATCCTAATTAAGATTATTATTATTATTATTATTTGACTGATCATCACTCTATTTTGACCAAGTAAACTTTGAAAAAGAAAATGGTAAAATATTATTTTGATCGTAAAAAATTTTACCGAAAGTTTGTCTTCTATCTAAACTTTAAAAAATTCTTCTTTATCCTTAAATTTTGTAAAAAGTTTTTCAATAGTTTAAGACAAGAATAAGGACAAAAATAAAACTTTCTTCAATAATTTAGGGATGAAAAAAAAAATTTTAAGTTTAAGGATAGAAATAAAATATTTTCAATATTTTAATGACGAAATATGAATTTTTCAATAGTTTAGGGGCAAAAAAGGAAATTCTTAAAGTTTAGGGATGAAAAAAAAATTTGGTAAAATTTAGGAACAAAAATAGTATTTTACCAAAAAAGAAATAAATAAAACCCTAAAAATCCAAAATTTACACAAAATATAGATTAAAAAAATTGAAAATGATAGGAATAGACCCAATATAGTATACCATGTCAACTCCTTCATTTGAAAGAAACTTATCCATAAATATTCAACTAGAAATCAAAATCTTCCTCTCCAAATAAATAGAAATTTGAGTAGAAATTTTTCAATCTTTATGCCCAGACCAAATATTGGGTAGAAATTTTTTATTCTTTTATGCGTGATCCAAACCCATGCAATTTAAAGGAGAATTTTTAAGGAGTATGGTTTGGAGGGTAAGATTATGCCTAATTTTTTTTTTTTTTTCATAAACTTAAAACATAGATTTTGCTAAAGGGGGTGGTGCCACTTGCAAAATCTGAGGATCAATGAAAAGAATCACATATAGCCACTTTCATGCAAATAACATCTTGCCTAGGTTTTTCTATGTGATTGAAGGCATTGTTTAACCCACTTTGGTCTAAAGAAGCATGCTGCTTCATTTAATGAATTTCATTTAATGAATTTTGATGAGGTTTGTCACATTTAGGAGGTCCCCTAGGTGCCAATTTGGCCCACAAGGTTTAGCTAATCAGGTTTAGTAAAAAAAAATTTCTAAATTGTGACTAAATCAGCTCATTCTATTATCTAAACTAAAACAAATCTAAACCTACCTTCTATTTAGAAACACAACAGCTAGAAGCTTCGATCCATAAGCAATTTCTAATTTACTGAGCCTTTGCCTTTCCACAAACCAACCCTGCATCCATGAATGCAATTTGTCTTTACTTCTTCAATCCATAAGCAACTTCTAATGTATTGAGCCTTTCCAAAAATCAACCCTGCACCCATGAATGCAATTTGTCTTTACTTTTGTCGAATTGTATGATACTGTGTTCATTACCACCAATCAAATGCAAAATAACTAAATTTTCACATGAAACATTTTAACTTCCTCTTCTCAAAAATATTGAAAATGCAAAGAAATTCTCTAAATCAATTAACTAATCCTTTTTTCTCAAAAAAAAATTGCATTTCCTTCATAAAATTTATAATACTTACAAATAATAAGGAATTATACGTGAGCTATATCTCCGCAACAATTATCCTTTATCATGCATCAATTTTGATTGTTATTTAATTTAATCAAACCTAGTTGATGAGCTTTTCACAATTTACAAGCCTAATGTAGTCCATGGGTAATCCTCTAACTATTAGCTTCAATTGCTATCCCTATAGCCTACACACAATGATCATTGTCAATAGACTAGTTACCTTCATCTTCATCTTTCATCACATCATGATACCAACTAAATCAATACCAATTAATCATAATAAATCATATAAAAGGGTTGGCTCTTGCTCTAATTAGAAACAAGTCCTTAAATTTATAGAGATTTCTTGAAATCACCCCCCAAAAAAAAACTTTGGAATCCTCTAGAAAAATCAAAAGAATCTCAATTTTACTAAAATAAGAATTATAATTTTTATTTTGCAGATTGTAGGATTTTTGTAGCCTCCAAAAAATACTCATTTTTCAAGTAAGAATATTCCGGAATATACCCTAATTAACATACCACCATATAAGAACAAAATTTTGATGAAGAAAACTCTAAAAACAATTGAAAATAAAGAAATAAAACCCAAAAAAATTTGAAAATTATACCAAATATTTATTAAAAAAAATTAGCAAACAACAAAAATAGACACATATATTCACGCCTACATCAAATTTGTACTTTTTAATGTCTGTACTCTCTACACATTGTTATATGAGTTACAAAATGAATGGTCCGAACTCCAAACTGCATTGTATGAGGTATAGTCCCTTTCAATTTTTCTGCAACCACTTTGCTTATTTCCTTCCTTACTTGAAACTGCCGACAGTGTGAGTTTGGCTATAGTTAAAAAAACTAACTTATTTTCTTATCCAGCTTATTTTATTATTATTTAGGAGTTCTACTACATTTTTTGATACTATTCATGAGTTCTAATGTACTATTTCAATTAACTTTTACCCTTATTTATAATACTTTTAGTAAAAAAATTTCAATTTTAACAAAATAAGGGAATTTCAAACAAACCCACAGCCATCTTTAAATAATTTCAGATATTGTATATAGGTGATAAGATTAGGCTTTTACTTACAATTTTAGTTTTTTTTGAAAGATGGGATGGTGTGGGTGAACTGAAAAATGATTATTATTAATCATTATTATGTCACACAATTCTATGTTCAAGATATTGGGGGAGGTGGTCACTGGTCACTGGTCACTGGTCCCTGGTCTGGTCAGGTCATGAAAAGTGAGAGACAAGAGTTGTGTAGATACAGACTTTCAACGAGAGAGCAGCATGAATCTCTCTCAAGGAGTGCGAGTGTTTATTAGCAAGGAGGTGGAGTTCATTATTGAAGGGGGGGACAGGTGAAAGAAGATATGTGTGTGTGCGCGCCATCAATGAATAATTGCCCATTTGTACATATATACATGATATACACCCAATCCCTTTGTCTTTACACACCTTGTTTGGACCCCTCCAATAGTTAATACCAGCTCCTTTACACTCAAAACAGTTCTTATAGGAAGAGAATAAAAATGACCGAATTTTGCTTCTGTTCACATGAAGAATTGGTGGCCATACACTGCCTTGAATCTTGATTGAGCTCTCTTCTTCTATTATGGTAGGAAACCCATGTTGAACTTTGGGAGAGATGGACATGTAACTAAAAAAGAGTCTGAAAAAAAATCATAAACAATGCACAAAACTCTTGTTTTTTGTTAAACTAGGCAATGAATCCAAAAAGGCAAAGTTCGCAAAAACTAAGAATGCTAATAGTGCCTAGTGGAAGACCACTAATTTGTTGAAACATTGGCTTTGTTGCATTGAAAGTCGCATGGAAACAAATGGTAATACAGCAACTTAATTACCATGAGGTGCACGTTTGTTGCATAATTGTTGATACAATATATATATATATATTATAAATTTTATTAATGTATGCTTTAAAGACACACAATAATATATTATTTTTTTTTAAAAATTTATCTAGAATTGAAAAAAATTTAATAACTTTTTTAATTTTAGATAAAAAAATTTTCAATAACGGACTTGTTAACGTATATATGCCCTAAATTTCTCCTAAATTTTTCCAATCGGACCCATATGTTATTCGCTGCACGCTTGTGGGAGGAAGATATCAAATATATGTCAAATCAATCAATCCAAGAAGTTCATTAATTGGGATTCTTTTTTCATTATGGGGCCACTTTTTTTGGACTCCTTATTTTCGTCTTAACTCTAAGCTTTTGTTTCTAGCTTTGATCTGTTCTTATTGTTTAAAGAACAAAACATTGGTGAGGATAACTCTCTCATAGCCTATCACGGGCCATGTAAAGACGTGAGTGATTGGTCTATGAGGAACATGTTCGTCCTTCAAATTATGTAACCCAAAATTTGATAAATATATATTATATTATATAGTATTAATAATGAAATATATAATGTATTGTATTAGCATAAGGTTTCTGGTTCGGTTTTGCATGTGGCTTACGGCATCGTATTACATCGAAATAGGGATTGGCATTACGTAAAAATAGTGGCTCATAGAGATAATTGCATAGATTCTCAATCCAAATGTCGTTTTGAGAATAACTGTCACTTAATTAAGCATTGACGAAAGTACTGTATCATGCGCAAATGGTGTTAATTAAATGAATTAATTAAACTTAAATAAATTATAGATTCACTTAGGTACTCTAACAAATTTGTCTTATATATATATAATATATATACATGTTCCTAATCTCTTCTTTCGGCAAAATTTGTTATATTGTGCACTTTAATAATAATTTCTATCAGTATTTATCCAAATCAAAAATTAAATTAAATAATAAATAAAAAGAGAGTAATAACTAATTGTATAAATAATTTGCATGGTTCTCCTCGATGCAATTGAAAACTTGAAACCATAATCAATTTTAACACCACGTTATACTAATTACTAATTGTACATTCTTTGTCGTGTTATTCTTTCTTTAAATATTCATTCAATTAAAAAATATTCTCAAAAAGATTTTTTTTAAAAAAATTCATTCAAAAATCTATATTAAGTTATGAACTACACATATATAAGGTTAAAACGATTGATCCGTACACCCACAGCATTGTCTTTTAAATTTTGTCCACTCGTTCCCAAAGGGATGTGCATGTGCTCCAAATTTTGAAGCAGTGTTGATTCTTGATTAATGACTTTTAAGAATTAATATATTATATGATATTTATATGATAAGGGGAGTTTTTTCAAAAAAAAAAACACCACTTTTTTTTTGGAGTAAAGTACACCTAAATAAACTGATCAATAAGCCATTGAATATAGTTTTTTGCTGATTACTTGTTGCTTATTTGCTAAAAGTTCATTAAGATAAGATTGTATCTAAACAAAGGTGTGACTTAAAAGGTTGTACATATATAAGCAAATAAACTAAAACGTTAAATGAAAATTTTGATGGCGAAGAAACTTAGTTGAAGACAAAAAAAAAAAACAAACAAACAAAAACAAAAACAAAAACAAACAAACAAATTAGTACAATTAATAAAGAACGTACAGTTGCTCAAAGGATTGTCGCTCCAATAAATTACAATGAGTCAAATGTGAAGTTCTTAAAATCCTATCCATTTATAAAATGGGTGGATAAGATTTTGTCACATCATTAAAATTTTAACAAATAATGATTCTCACTAATTTAGTAATCGATTTAAATTATTGGATAATATGGTTTATGGCAAGTTATAGCGGTAGGAAATGGTGGTGACAATAATAACACATGATCACGGTGATGGCATGATAATGATGGCATGGATGTGTTGGTGTCACCAATGCAACTCCAGTGGGTGATGGTAATGACAATGGTAAAGGTGATACAGCTACAACAATGGAAGTCGTGCGGTAGATGATGATGATGGAGGAAAAGATGATTGTTGTAATGCGGTAAGTATCATTGATAGAATTTGTAAAGATGCTAAAGGAAGTAATGGAGCTAAGAGGAGCAGAAACAAGAGCACAGATAAGAAGCAAAGTTCCAGAGAATCAGTTTGTACAGTAAACGACAATAGTCATCTCACATAATAGATAGAAACAGCATGTAGTTTTAGTTCTGTATATGTATTTAACTCATCATGTGATAGGCACGTGTATTAGTTTTGTTATTTCTGTTAGCTGCTAGTTAGTTACTGGTGGAGGGACTTGATGTGTGTGTGTGTGTATATATATGTGTACACACCTGTTTGTATCAGAATTAATTCAATTCAATTGATTGTTCAATGAAATAGAGTTTCAATTCTCCAAAACTCTTCTCTGTTTTCTAATATGGTATCAGAGCAATCATTTCTTACTTCTGCCTAATTTCTTTGTTTCAATTTCTTATATTCTTATTGGTTCCTTACCTGTTCCCTTGGGTCTTTCTAATGTTTCTAATCAGTCTGCTATTCCCCTTAATGTCCATCCTAATCAGTCTAATGTTTACCTTGATCATTCCTCACCTTCTGTCCATACTACACCTCCTGCTGCACCTCCTGCATCCATTCCAGCTCTTAGAAAATCAACTAGAATTTCACACAGATATGCTAATTTGCAAGCCTATAAGTGCAATCAGGTGTCTCAAGTTCAACCTAGTATTGCTTTCCCTCTATCCTCTTACTTGTCTTCCCACAAATTGTCTTCTAGACACTTGCATTTTTGTAATGCCATTTCTTCCATTGAGGAGCCTAAATTCTATCACCAAGCAGTTAAAGATCCCAAGTGGAGAGAGGCTATGGCAGCTAAGATTTCTGCCCTTGAAGCTAATCACACTTGGACTTTCACAATTCTTCTACTTCATAAAAAGACAATTGGTTGTAAGTGGGTATATAGGGTGAAGTACAAATCTGATGGCACTATGGAAAGATATAAAGCCAGGTTGGTAGCTAAAGGCTTCACACAGAAAGAAGGCCTTGATTACATTGAAACTTTCTCCCCTGTTGCAAAGCTTGTTTCTATCAAATGTCTTCTTGTAGTGGCTACTGTGCAAGGCTAGTATCTTTGTCAACTTGATGTGAATAATGCCTTCCTTCATGGTGAATTGAAGGAAGAAGTCTATATGGATCTCCCACCAGGCTTCCACAGCAAGGGGTGGCTAGTATGCAAGCTTATTAAGTCCTTGTATGGACTAAAACAAGCTTCAAGACAGTGGTTTGCCAAGTTTTCTGCTGCATTGGTTCTTCTAGGATTTACACAATCCAAGGCTGATTACTCTCTTTTCATTAAGAAGACCTCTACTTCCTTCATTGCTCTATTAGTTTATGTTGATGATATATTGATTGCTAGTGATAACAAGCAAGCAGTTGATGAGTTGAAGATTTTATTGGATCAACAGTCCAAGCTAAAAGATTTGGGTAATTTGAAGTTTTTCTTAGGCCTTGAAGTTGCAAGGACTATTGATGGTATCAATTTATGCCAAAGAAAGTACACATTTGAGGTGTTGGATGATGCTGGCATGTTAGGTTGTAAACCAACCAAAGTGCGTATGGATCAGAATCTCAAGCTTAGTAAGTATGAAGGGAAGGAGTTGCAAGATCCAAGCTCCTATAGAAGATTGATAGGAAGGTTTCTATACTTGATAATAACCAGGCTTGACATAACCTTTGCTATGAATAGACTCAGCTAGCTCATGGCACATCCTAGAGAGCCTTATTTGCAAGCAGCTCATAAGGTCTTGCAATATCTAAAGAGCTCACCGAGCCAAGGGTTGTTTTTCTCAAGCAAATCAGAACTGCACTTGAAGGCTTTTGCTGACACAAATTGGGCTTCATGCCCTGACACAAGGAGATTTGTCACTGGTTTTTGCATATTCCTTGGTGAGTCTTTGATTTCATGGAAGTCAAAGAAACAACAAACAGTCTCAAGGTCTTCAACAGATTCTGAGTACAGATTAATGGCAGTAGCAGTCTGTGAGGTCATCTGGCTCTTATATGTTCTTCATGATTTTCAAATAAAGCACCCTCAAGTAGCCCTCTTGTTCTATGATAGTCAGGCAGCCCTTCACATTGCTGCAAACCTTGTTTTCCATGAAAGAACAAAGCATATAGAGATTGATTGTCACCTTGTCAAAGATAAAGTCTTGGAAGGGTATGTCAGAATGTTACATGTTAGGACCAATTCTCAAATTGCAGACTTGTTAACCAAAGCTTTGAATGCTCAACAATTTTCCTTTCTTGTATCCAAGTTGAACATGGTCAATATTCATGCCCCTCTTCCACTTGAGGGGGGGGGGGTGTAAAGATGCTAAAGGAAATAATGGAGCTAAGAGGAGCAGAACCAAGAGCACAGATAAGAAGCAAAGTTCTAGAGAATCAGTTTCTACAATAAATGACAATACTCATCTCACATAATAGATAGAAACGGCATGTAGTTTTAGTTTTGTATATGTATTTAACTCATCATGTGATAGGCACGTGTATCAGTTTTGTTATTTCTGTTAGCTGCTAGTTAGTTACTGGTGGAGAGACTTGATGTGTGTGTGTGTGTGTGTGTGTGTGTGTGTGTGTGTGTATACGCATCTGTTTGTATCAGAATTAATTCAATTCAATTGATTTTTCAATGAAATAGAGTTTCAATTCTCCAGAACTTTTCTCTGTTTTTCTAATAGAATTTGTTAAAATAACACATTTCTCCATAAATATTCACCTTAGGGTCCCTATTCCTATAAACCCTAAATTCAAAAAATTTCAGAAATTTTAACTATACTCTTATCAATCCAAACAAAGAAAATAAATATTAATTTCTAAATTACAATGTTGAATAAAATTTCATCTCAAAGTCTCTCATCCAAATACATGATTTCTTGAAATAGTGCTCCTGGTTAAAGTGGGTTGTTCTATACCAGGCTGTGTCTTGATCCTGGTTAGCTTTCTTTAATGAAATCATCTTTTTCACCAAAAAAAAAAAAAAAAAAAGATTTCTTGAAAACTCATGAATAGTGAGTGTCATAAAATTTTGATTTGATGATGATTTTTTTTTTCTTTTTAAAATAGTGCTCCTTCAACATGTTGATACATATTGCCATTTTTTTCAATAATGATAATGACAGGATAGCGGTGACAAGGACAATGTTGGTGCCACCAGCACAACGGAAATAGATAATGATAATGCTAGTGGCGGAGATATTAGCAGTGATAGTGACACAGTGGATGCAGGTGGTGATGATGGAGGAGGTGATGGTAGTGTGATGAATATTTTGGTAGAATTTAATTGGATATCCTAAAGAAAAATACCTAAAATCCTATATACAAGTTTTATACAAAAAGGAAATATAAAAAATAACTAAAAAGCATATCCATACAACACTCAATAAACACAACCCTAAGTTTTCTTACAGAAACACTTAGAGGGCGTTTGGATAGCCAAAACGCGCGTCCACGTCCAAGTTTTCTTTCTTTTTTTTTTCTTTTTTTACGCGTGTTTGTTACTGTTCATTGGCCATGAACAGTGATTTTAGGCCAATGAACAGTAACTTTTGGCATGAACAGTGTTTTTTACCCATTTAAAAATTATTTTGCTACAGTGTTTTCAGTTTTCAGCAATAAGTTTTATCCAAACAGACCCTTAGTAGTGGTTCTAATGGATTTGAAAGACATGTCATAAATCCAAAAATTCTTAGTTCAATTCTCCACATTATTTGTTCATGGGAGTTTCGAGTGTCTCATATGTAAGAAGTGAAATATTTTGACCAAACACCATAACACATTAACGCTACTTCCTAATATCAAATAATAATAATAATAACTAAACCCTAAGCCAAAAATTGGCTTAAAGTTTTGTAATTAATTCAACTGACACATTAAGTTTACGACAAAGAGAAACATCCAATAATTCAAATCTCATAACCCCCCAACTATTTTTTTTTTTTCTTTCAAATCCCATAAGCAGACAAGTGATTCTCTTTTACAGAAACTGTGCTTATCAAGGCGTGGCACTTCAACAGCCAAAGTAGGAACCAATAACCAAACCCTTCTTTAAACGTAAACCACTTTAAATATCAGAAGCTGCAGGCAAACACATGATTAAAACTTAATCATTAAGGAACAGTACTATTCAAAGCCTATCCATTCTGATCACGTGGCATTCACATGGATGAAAATGTACCATATATTATAGTACACCTATTTTGAAAAAAAAAATTCGCTGTCGGCTTAAGACTTTTACCGATTGCTGTTGCATGTGACTAGTGAGCTTTTGCAAATTGCAGGTGAATGATGATGTCAATTGTTTTAAAATTATTTTCGTACTACCAACTTGTCCTATTTTTTCCTCCTCCTGCTTTTTATGTGAAAAAGATGCTAAAAAAAGGTTTGTGTTGCGTTGAATCTTGAAAGCCCATAAAGCTTTATTTTAAAGTTGGGATTTTGACAATCTAGTCTTGACTCAATTAATGATGTAATGCCATTTTCATTAGGGAGGAAAAAAACGAAAAACACAATGATGTCAATGACTCTCAAAAAGTCTCGATTGCTTCCAAAGTTTCAATGTACGATTGGTTGCCTTTGATTAAGAAAATTTAAGGGATGTTTGGTTATGTCATTCTAATAATGATGTTTGTATTTTTTAAAAATACATATAGATTAAAAAATATATATAAATATATATAATTTTTTAAAAAAATTAAAAATTATTACTCAAAATTACGTACCAAACAGCTCTTAGCACTCTGCACTCGTGTCCAGTTGTAACAAGATTTTATAAACTAGAGTCTGAGTTGAGAGTTTAAGGGGGTAGAGGCAAAATTGAGGCCATGGCCCATGGAATAATTTAAATGATGCTTTGGGCTTTGGTCTGTGATTGAGATTTAAACTTTTTGCTGACACAAGTTGGGACCCTATCTATAATGTTTAAAAAGAAAATTGAGGCCCTATATAAAATTGGATACAAGCTCAGACCAAGCCCAAAATAGATCCCCTCTCCATTTATTCACAACTGGATAGAGCCCAAGTAAATCCATCAGCTTGGACAAGGTTCCCTTGTCCCTTAAATTTGAGAAGTAATTTAGACATTTTAAGGAACCAGTATATAATTCAATATTTTTTTTTTTTTGCTCAACACGTAATTTAGACATTTCACTCTTAAGGCACAACCGCACAAGTTTAGTTTTCTCAAAAAGAAAAAAAGTACAAGTTTAAAACATTTATTTATATAGATTGAAAAAGTTATTTGATTTCAGAATAACTACTCTACTTTTCGTTGAATACAATTGAAAATTGAAAGCTGAAAACACTGTAGCAAAATAATTTTTACATGTTTAAATAGTACCGTGAGACCTATTTTTAATGAAAGAGTTGCTGAAAAGTGAAGTTTATGTGTCCCGTGAACAGTGCACAGAACCCACTGGTGTGCGAAAAAATAAAAAATCATGGCTAAAAAAAAGAGAAAGGCATGAAACGCCAGCTTAGAACTATTCATAAGCCTCTTGCACTGTTCATGGAATGAAGAGTGCAAGAGGCACTGTCCAAGAAAAAAAAGAAAAGGCTGAAACGCATTTTAACAAAACGTGGACGTGTTTATCTGAATCCAAACATTACCTAAATCATCTAGTGAGTTTTAATTAAAGATTTATCATAGACAATTGGACTTATACTTTAATTGATAATCAATTGTGAAATAGTTACACTCACTAAACCTAAAAAGAATACATGTTTAGAAACGTTAAATTTAATTTAGCTCATTTGACTTTAAATATGGTTGGTTTTTAAAAATGTATTTACACCATTTTAAAACAAAATGCTGTGAGACCCATTTGAAAACACATTTGTTTTGTACATGTGAAAATTGAAAACATCTTCTAGATATTTTCATTCTTTAGCTTTGTGTTTTTAACTACACGTAATGTTTAGTGGGGGCTTAAAAGAGGTTTTGTTTTTTCTATCATTTCTTTTAGATAAGGTTAACCTCTCTTTGCTGATTTTTTTTGCAATTTTTCTTTTTATGAAAACTATTTATAAGAGTATTTAACTAATTATATCCTCAGTGTCCTAAATAAATATTCTTGTTTTTAATTTCTGAATTTTATAAAATTTTAATTTTTGAATCTCTCATGTATTAATTTTTTTATATAGTAAATTTTCTTTAATTGAGGAATATACCAAAATCCACAGCATTCTTAAATGTTCATTTTTTTTTAATTCGTCTAACAAAATTTTATTTTCACCAAATACTGATAGTGGTTCATTTATAAGTGTTAAAATGCAATTATTAATTGATATTTAAACATATTATGTAATTGCGGATAGATTTTAGTGTATTTATGGACGCAGACTGAAAGTTTTTTAAACTAATAGATTAACCTATTTTAATAAAACCAATTTCAAAATTTCTTGTCCTTTTTGTATTTTTGTCTGATTGTCTAATTATGATAATAATAGACTAATAGCAGTGTACAAAACCTGGATAATCCTTACAGAGATATTTTCTTCTTCTTCTTTTTTTTTTTTTATAATGTATTTTACCCTTTTCTTCCAATTTCTTCAGCGTATGCCCCTCCTCTACCACAAAGCTTCTTTATTCTTCACTTATGATTCATTTTTGGCCTAGTTAAGAGATGCCCTTAAAGTATTAATTAACTGACCACTTTAAAAAAGTTTTAATACTACTTTTTAGAAAATATAAAAAGTTACCACAGCACACCTTTGATGCGATGGTCACTCTACAAGTATAAATGTTTATGGAGTGTGGAGGGTAAGGGTTATAGTAGAATTCTATCTTGTATCAAAAAAAAGAAAATATAAAAAGTTATTAAAAAACTTAGTTTTTTTTTTCATAAAAAGTTTTTAAAAATATTTCATAGACAAAGGGTATGTTTCTTGAAGTCAAGCACATATTAATGATGGAAAAAAGTCAAAGAGAAAGTCTAGAAACACAAAAAATTGACAATTATTGACGTGAGAAATTGTTAGTGGTGAATAAAAAAGTGATATTAATGATAAGTCTAAATAAAAATTATTGAAAACTTATCAACTTAGGTGTGAAAAAAATTGTCAAATTTTGTTTTTATGTAGCATTACTTCACGAGTCAAATATCATCTACTTCTTAATTACTTGTCATGTATCTTGTGATGATCTAAATGCTTTTTCCTTATTACTTGTCATGGGTCTTGTGATGATCTAAATTTATATGTAGTTGCCAATTCTTAGCGTATACTTTTTAGTTTTTACTATTTTCAAAACTATCTTTATGCCTGAATTCAACTTAATCTTCTAAAAAAATTCAAATTAATGATTAATTTTTTTTTGACACATGGTTAGAAATACAAAGAATAAAAATTAAAAATCCAAACAAAGTCATTTATTTAGAAGAGAAAGGGTATTCCAAAGTAGATATTAAAAATTTAAAAAAAAAAAAAAAATTTGTTAAAGCACGCGCTATGCGCGTGCATGAGACTAGAAATATAAAAATACGTGTAATCTCGGATCTATAAAGCCATCTTCACGAGCTCCGTTGCGCGCCACTTTTCTTTTCTTAGCTACCATCTGTTTGGTTCCCGAGAAAAAAGAAAATGCGCGAAATTAAAGGCAAAGCAATTTAATACCTACTAATGTCAGCAGCTTCGAGTAGAACTTTCACTTTACAGTTTACAGAGTTTCGGAAAGTGTTTTCCATTTCCAACTTCTCCCAAGAACTCTGAAAAAGTTATAAAAAAAAAAAAAAAAAAGTACATTAGTAAAGTAAAAATGGCGATTTCGTCGATTCAGTTCCTCCATAGCCTCAGACCTTTCAATGCATCATCCTTTACTACCAAAACTCCGAGAGTTTCCTTAGGGTTTCGGAGCTCATTGGACTTCAATTTGTGCAGCTTGAGCTCGGGTTTCTTTGTATCGTCTAGCGCTCGGTCTCGAGCTCGGGCCTTGGTGAGAGACAAAGGAGAGAGAATTGAGGATTATCCTCCTGTCACTGATTCTGTTGACGACGATCAGGTAACTCTATCATTTTTCTCTCTTTCAATATTTATATAATGAATCACATACTTTTGAGCTTCCGGTTTTAGATTCTCTTTATTATTATTATTTTTTTTTTGTTTGAGATTCTTGGTTTTGTAATTAGATTTACACAACATTTTCACAACAAATCTGACAAGTAATTTAAGTGGCGAATTCAAATTAAAACCAATTGTGGAAGTGTTGTGAAAATTTTGTGGATGTATATGCTATTGTATTAGATTTATATTGTTTACATATTACAATTTATGGTGTTTTTGTATAGTTTTTCTCTGTTAGTGAGAGTGGATGAGCTCTCTTTGTAAGTTAGAAAAAATGGGTTGTGTGAAAGAGGTGTGTTAATATGTCTATGTTTCAAAAGGGGTAAAGAAATGGTTAGGCCTATGGGTCTTTTCAAATGAAATTTTAGAATGGTAGTGAATGTTGATGAACTTATTTGTAGAAATGAAAAAACAAAATAAAAAGTTATAGCAATAATAGATAAACAAAAAAAGACTAATGCTGAGATAAGCGAACGATGAAATGGTTATATAAACTGTTGGATTACAAACAAGTAAGAAATTGCGATTTAGAAGTAGTTGATGGCCTTGTTGAGATTTCGTTGGATTGCTTTTAAATTTTTAATGATGGTTCTCATGCCATTTTGGTTTTCTTTTTTTGATAGGTTGTAAGCACACCGCAAAAGTTGCATGAGCGTGACTTTACTGACACTCCTTATGTTCCCATATACGTGATGCTACCCGTGAGTCTTATAATTCTACTCTTATCTACCTGGATGTATTGATGTGTGACTTTACTAACTTTCACTTTACAGTTTACAGAGTTTTGGAGAGTAACTCATTTTGCAGAAATCACTTTGCACAGAGTCCTTGCTTAACTTTTAAAATTTTGCATTCTTTCTCATTACTATTACCTAATTGCCAGTAATGGCTATATAGTATTGTAAGTCATTCTTATGAATTCCAATGGTGGGAGTGGCAGCTGGGCGTTGTAAGTATGAATTGCGAGTTGGTTGATCCAGAAGGTCTTATGGATCAGCTAAGGATCTTGAAGTCAGTTAACGTTGATGGTGTTATGGTTGATTGCTGGTGGGGAATCGTAGAGGCGAATGCTCCACAGGTATATAATTGGAGTGGCTACAGAAGACTCTTTCAGATTGTGCGTGACCAGAAGCTCAAGTTGCAGGTGAGCAGTATGTAATATATGTTGCAATGCTTGTTCAAACTTTTTACATCATTACATCTGCGCTTTGGGGCATGCAAAATGTTTTTGCTTACCCTGTTTAGGTAAGTGAGTGTTATTAAGAGTTCTAGTGAGATGGTAATGTATCACAAGATGTTGTTAGATGACTGTAACCTGAACATGTTCATTTGCATCAAGATTTACATCAAGCATATAAGCAAGTTAAATCTCATCTATGACCTGAGGAGTGTAATGTGCTGATTTAGGTGTCAAATTTCCACAGTTAGATATATGTGCTTACATACAAAAATGTGGAATTTTTTTAAATTGGAACTAAGAAGACTACAAGGATGGCTACCCAAATCTCAACGTACTATGGACTCTCTCTCTCTCTCTCTCTCTCTTCAATTGGGTCTTTATGCAGGGGTTTGTTTAGAGGAAGAAAACAAATCCACGACAATATGCTGAAGATACCCAAAGAAATTAACATGACAAGAATTATTTTAATAGAAATTGACATAATTTTCAACAAACAAACAGAAAAAATGTTTATGTTCAAAAAAACTTGTTTTAATATTATTATTGATAACCATTAAGAAGCTTGATATCAAAGTCAGAATTAAAATAATTTTCATGAGGCCAAGACACTTCCTGGTGTTTCCAAATGAGACATTTAGAGTTCAAATTCCCCCATCCCCAACTATCAATTTATTATTTTTAAAAATATATATAATTTTCATGAGGATTATTCTCTGCTATTTCTCTTTTGAAAAACCTCATGCTGGACCTGATTTCCAATTTCTTAATCCAAAATGGGTTCAGGTTGTAATGTCATTTCATGAATGTGGAGGTAATGTTGGTGATGATGTACATATTCCACTCCCTCGTTGGGTGACAGAAATTGGTCAAAGCAATCCTGACATATATTTCACTGATAGAGATGGAAGGCGCAATTCTGATTGCCTCTCATGGGGAATTGATAAGGAACGGGTTTTAAAAGGCCGAACTGCTGTTGAGGTATTACATTTGAAAATGATTTCTAAGCTATATTAAATATCCATCTTCTGAATTGCGGATTGTCCTTTTTCATGTTAAGCTATAAAAAAATAAAAAATAAAAAAGTCTTAAAAGTTAACAAATGTACCATTTCTAACTTTTCAGGAAACATAGTATTTATTTTTTCATTTGTTCAACATGCAAACATCTAACTATAGAATTCCAGTTTAGGAAAATAACCTTATATAATCTAAGAATTGTTTTCTATAATTAAATTTACAGATAAATTTGAAGTTTTTATTATTGAGACAGTAGATTTGTTAAAAATAATTGTGTTGTTTGATGTATAATTCACAAGATTTAAGATATAGTGTTTTGTTTTGTTATAAAAATAACTCAGGTTTACTTTGACTACATGAGAAGCTTTCGGGTAGAATTTGACGAGTTTTTTGAGGACAAAATCATCTCTGAAATTGAAGTTGGACTAGGACCATGTGGAGAGCTAAGGTATCCTTCCTATACTGCAAAGCATGATTGGAAATATCCTGGTATCGGTGAATTTCAGGTACACTCTACCTCCTTTGTTTCCACCCCCCCCCCCCCCCCCTTTTTATGGTGAATAATGGTGATTTAGAAAGAATGTCTTTAGTTACTGGAGAGGCTCTCCAGTCTCCATAGATAGTGGTTACATCACCATTTGGTTTCTTCTGTATATTCTATAGTCATGATCTTGTTCCACCATCACCATTCTTATTTAATTTTCTAGAAGATGTTAAATTCTTCTGTGCATTGACACGACCTATTTCAGCTCAGTGTTATGATAAATACTTGATGAAGAGTCTTACAAAAGCAGCAGAAGCAAGGGGACACTTAAATTGGGCCAGAGGACCGGATAATGCAGGTTCTTATAATTCCACTCCACATGAAACTGGTTTCTTTTGCGATGGAGGTGAATATGATAGCTATTATGGCAAATTCTTCCTGAACTGGTACTCTCAAGTATTGGTTGATCATGGCAATCGTGTACTTGCGCTAGCCAATTTAGCTTTTGAAGGCACTTGCATTGCTTCTAAGGTGAGTCACTTTTGTAGAAATAATTTCTTTCTTTTTTCCTTTCAATTCAATAAGAAATTTATTTCTTTATCATTTTTATTATTAAAGAACCTTTGCTTATTTTGAATGATGAGCAGGTATCAGGTATACATTGGTGGTACAAGACAGCCAGCCATGCTGCTGAGCTGACTGCTGGGTTTTACAACCCTGCAAATCGTGATGGTTATGCTCCAATTGCAGCAATGTTAAAAAAGCATGGGGCTGCTCTTAATTTTACTTGTGTTGAATTGCGCACATTAGATCAGCATGAGGACTTTCCAGAAGCACTTGCTGACCCAGAGGGATTAGTTTGGCAGGTAGGCATGTCACATGTGCAGAAATTTGTATTCTGTTTTGTACTTAGTTTGTATAGTAGTGTGTGGTCATAGGAATATTGAATGCATCTTTAGCTCAATGTGGAGAATGTTGGTTCTTAGAATGGGGCATTGAACAGAAACGATGAACTTATTTCAATAAAAATGTCATGTGATTTGAGTATAAAATGTCTTTGATCAGGTTCTTTGAAATCATTTCTACCCAAATGCTAATCTTATTCAATGTTATCTGTTTTAATACCGCAAGTTCTTTCAGTTTGAGCTGGATCATCATGCCAATTGGCATATCTTGTTTGTTTTCTTTATCAACTGACCACTGGTGATTTGGCCTCATATTTTATAGACAGTATTACTGGTCGTGGTATTCCTTCTGAATTACAATATTAACAAAACCTGATTAGGGTTTAACTTCAGATTTAACTAAGAACAACTCAGTGGAGTGTGCAATGATATTTAACAACCAAGTCAATTGGGATGATGTAGCTGCCCCAGATTCATTTCTGGTCTGCATGTTAGTAGTTTATGTTAAGCAAAGCCTTCAATAGTTTAACTATTAACACGCTATACTTAATTCCAGGTGCTAAATGCTGCATGGGATGTCTGCATTCGAGTTGCTAGTGAGAATGCTCTGCCTTGCTATGATAGAGAGGGCTACAATAAGATACTGGAAAATGCCAAACCCCTGAATGATCCAGATGGGAGGCATTTATCTGCTTTCACCTACCTCAGGCTCAGCCCTGTTCTCATGGAGAGCCACAACTTCATGGAGTTTGAACGATTTGTTAAGCGAATGCATGGTAAGCCTTACCCTGTTGTCTCTCTTCTATTTGAATGTCATTAGTTGTTCTCAGTGTATCATTAGTCCTTTTGTGTTTTGTAAGTCTTACCCTTAGCAAGCCCATTTCTAAGATGCGCAATGCATCCATTTTGGATTCCTGGAAGACTAGACTATTACCTTTGTAAAAGAGGCCTTGCAAGACTTGATTTGGCAATATCTGTGCAGCTGACTTCATGACTTCTGGTTCCTGATCACTAAGCTTTTAGCAATGATACAGCATGATGGTATTAATGGATGGGCTAGCCCAATTAGGTTAGCCTTATTCAGCAAAGTTTTTTCCCACATAGTTTGAGTCAAACTCTAATCATTACTTGCAGTCAACTAAAGTTTGGACGTTATTTTTGGTAGCATGCATATTTTCAGACCCCAATGAACTTCTTTTGCTTTGAACCTGTATAGCACCTTCAATGGAACCATTTCACTCCTTGAAACATGGCATGCTGTCAACTAAAACTGGGGCAATATTTTCAGGTTAAATGCATGTTTCAAACCTCAATAAACTTCTGCTTTTAACTTGTATAGCACCTTCAATGAACCTTTTAACTCCTTATTGGTGTAGTATATTCTTTGTTGCAAATGAGTAGATCATAATGATTGTTTTTCGTGTCTGAACCTTTCTCGCCAGTCACTACTGTGCCCAAGGCTTAGCTGAAGGCAGTAAAACTTCATACCATTAGTTTAAATCGTGAATGTTTGTATAGTATCAACTACAGTTACCTGAAGCCAGACTATTTTAAATGGGTTCCACATTAGGGGTCTTAGGTGCTAAAGTACTTCAAAATTTATTTATCTATTTTTTGCTGGAAAAAATAATTCAAATTTTATGATATGTCAGTATAGGTGAGCAGCATTCTGAACTGTTCTTTATAGACAGTCTGACGTAGGACAACTACAATAGTATAATAGAGCAAAAAAATGATAGGATAAACCCTAGGAGTCAGCACTTAAGGGCTGCTTGGAGTCAGCACCAAGCAAACTGGAGTCGGCACCAGTGTAAAAGAGAACAAACGTTTTTTTATAATTGTCAAAGCTGTCTTACAATAATCAGAAAAAGTGTTTAAATAGCTAACAACACAAAACCCTAATTATTAAATAGCTAACAACACAAAACCCTAATTATTAAATAGCTAACAACACAAAACCCTAATTATTAAATGTTTGGGCTTGCTTAATCTCAAGCCCAATAACTAATAGGCTTCATCCATAAGGTCACAGGTTGGGCCGTCTTCTTTTTGCTCTTCCTCCCATACGTGTGTATAATTGGGGGCCTATATCTTGTGTCTGCACCAACTCCCCCCGGGTGAGAGGAACTCGACCCCGTCGAGTGGAAAGCTAAAGAGCTCTGATAGTACTCCAGTAAGTCAGGATCCAGTCGCTGTAGCTCATCTATAGTAATCCATGTGCAATCAGAATCTGGTCGCCCGCGCCATCGAACTAGGAAATGATGAACTCCTCCATCCCTGGTAGAAACAATTTGCTCATCTAAAATAGCATCAATAGATTCTTTATGTGCATAGGGCAAATTTAAGGGTAAAGGGGTAAGCATAGGGGCATCAATAGGATTAAGCAAAGGCTCATCAAAAGGAGTATCAGGAATAGCTGTAGGGCTTTTATAAGCAACTAGATCCTCAATATTAAAGGAGGAGCTAATACCATAATCATGAGGAAGGTCAATGACATATGCATTTGGGCCCATTCGTTTCAATACCTTGAACGGACCGGCACTATGAGCCTGCAATTTCTTAACGGTCCCAGAGGGAAACCGTTCAGGTCGGATCCGAATCATGACATAATCTCCTACCTGAAATTCTGCATGACGCCGATGAGTATCAGCATGAATTTTATATTGAGAATTACTTACCTGAATTTTTTTGTGAATCTCAGTATGCAAATCATGAACATGTTATGCGAATGCCTCAGCAGATTCAGAAATCCTAACATGTGGGGACATGGGCAAAAGATCTAAGGGCTTCCTAGGTGTACATCCATGCACAACCTCAAAAGGACTAACGCCTATAGACCTGTTGACAGAGCTATTATATGCAAGTTAGGCTATAGGAAGAATTGAATCCTAATTTCGATTAGCTTCACCCACTGGATATCGAAAGAGGTTCCCTAGGCTACGATTAACCACCTCAGTTTGACCATCAGTTTGAGGAAGAAATGCCGTGGAAAATTTCAATTTGGTGCCTACTAAATGCCACAAGGTCTTCCAAAAATAACTCATGAAGCGAACATCTCTATTAGATATTATGGTTTTGGGGAGACCATAAAGCTTGACAATCTCATCAAAGTAAAGTTTTGCAATTTTAGAAGCATCAGAAGTCTTAGAACATGGTAGGAAATGAGCCATCTTAGAGAAGCGATCAACAACTACTAGGATAGAATCGTGCTTCCTAAAGGTGCGGGGCAAACCTAGCACAAAGTCCATACTTACGTCTTGCCACAGGCGATCTGGCACAGGTAAAGGCGTGTACAGACCAGTGTTTTGCTTGCGATGTTTGGCTAGTTGACATGTACGACACTGACCAACTATCTTAGCAATGCCCTTCTTAAGACCAGGCCAATAGAATTGACGTTCCACTTCCTCAATTGTCTTATCTCGGCCAAAATGACCTGCAAGTATCTCCCAAACTAGAAAATCTCTTACTGACGACCGAGGGATACACAACTTTTTGGCTTTGAACAAGTAACCATCCTGAAGGGTATAATCATCCAAGCTGGGGTGTGAAGCATTACTTAGGCTAGTGTAGAGCTCCCCAAAATCTTGGCATGACTGATAGTCATCCTTAAGTCGTTCAAACCCAGTGACCGTAACACTCATGACTGAGAGCAAAGACACTCTTCGACTCAGTGCATCAGCAGCGTTATTCTCAACTCCCGCCCTATGTTTCACCACAAAGTAGTAGCGTTGCAGAAATTCAACCTAACTACCGTGCCTAAAATTTAGCTTCTTTTGGGAATTGAGATAGCGCAAAGCTTCATGATCAGAGTAGATAATAAACTCTCGAGACAACAAGTAATGGCGCCAATGCCAAAGAGCTCATACAATGGCATAAAATTCTTTGTCATATGTGGAGTACTTTTGCTTAGCATCATTCAACTTCTCGCTGAAATAGGCAATTGGGTGGCGCTCTTGACTAAGTACTCCCCCTATGCCAATACCTGAGGTATCACATTCCACTTCAAAAGGCTTGGTGACATCAAGGAGACGCATGACAAGTGCCTCAGTCATCTTTTGTTTCACCTCCTTGAAGGCCTTAGTAGCAGCTTTTGTCCAAATAAACTCCCCATGTTTCAAGCAGTCAGTGATGGGGGACATAATGGTACTAAATCCTTTGATGAATCGGCGATAAAAGGAAGCGAGCCCATGAAAGCTTCGAATCTCATGTATAGTTTTGGGCTCGGGCCAATCCATAATGGCTTGAACCTTCTGGGGGTCGGCAGAAACTCCTTCAGATGACACTATGAAACCTAGGAAGACAACTTTATCTGTAAAGAAAGAGCACTTCTTGAGGTTACCATATAAACTCTCCTTCCTAAGGGTTGTACAAACTTGAGTTAGGTGGTCTAAGTGTTGCTCCCTAGACTTACTATAAATGAGGATATCATCAAAATACACAACCAGAAATTTTCCCATAAAAGGTTTAAGCACTTGAGTCATCACTCTCATAAAGGTACTAGGAGCATTGGACAATCCAAAAGGCATAACCATCCATTCATATAAACCATCTTTCGTCTTGAAGGCAGTTTTCCATTCATCACCATGACGAACCCTAATTTGATGATAGCCACTTTTTAAGTCTATCTTGGAGAAGATCGTTGCTTCAGCCATCATATCCAACATGTCATCCAATCGAGGGATAGGAAAATGATACTTCACAGTGATCTTGTTGATGGCACGACTATCAACACACATCCTCCAAGTCCCATCTTTCTTTGGAGTTAAGAGTGCAGGGACTGCACAAGGGCTCATGCTCTCACGAATGAAACCCTTTCTAAGTAGTTCTTCTACTTGTCTTTGCAACTCGGCATGTTCTGCAGGGCTCATCCTATAATGGGGCAAGTTAGGTAGGGTTGCTCCGGGCACAAAATCTATAGCGTGTTGGATATCATGCATGGGCGGTAAATGATCGGGGAGTTCCTCAGAGAAAACATCCTTAAATTCCTAGAGCACGGACCTCACTTCTTCAGGTTGCTCCTCACAGGTCTCTCCATGAAGTTCCCTAGCAACCAAGACAAACACAATGGATTCTTAAACTGCTACCCTTTCAAATGCCTTTGGGCTTATGATGTTCAGACCTTTCGCCTTCGGCACTTCTGGCTTCTTGCTCATGTCGATTGGCTTGGGTTTCAAAGGATTAAGCACAATCTTCTTGCCTCCAAACATAAATGAGCAAGAATTGGATCGCCCATGAAGGGTGACATCCAGATCATAAAGTCAAGGTCTACCTAAGATAATATGCCCTACATCCATGGGAATTACGTCACACCATATTTCTGCCTTGTAGGTGAGGAATTGAAGTGGGACAACACATCTTTCTTTTATGGCTATGGAGGAAGTATCCACCCAAGAAACTTTATATGGGTTATGGTGTGGAATCAATTTCAAGCCTAGGCGGGAAACAACGTTAGAGGACACCGCATTAATGCAACTCCCACTATCTATAATAACCTTGCACGTTTTGTCTCCACACTTAGTGTAAGTCTGGAAGATGGCACTTCTTCGCCAATCATCAGTTTCTCTTTGTTCTGTCAAAGCACACCTTACCACATTCACTCTAGGGACACCAAAAACAGCCTGGGAATCATCAACCTGAGGGGAGATGGCTCTAATGCACATGAGGTAGCTGGGATCATCTTCCCATTTAGCTTCAACATCTTGGACTTCTTCAGCATTTGGGTCATACACTAGCTCTTCAACATTTTCTACCTTTTCATCATCCTCTTGAATGACAAAGGTCCTAGAGGGACATCTAGCTGCGACATGTCCAATCCCATTGCATTTGAAGCATTGGAGGCGAGAGCCTAATCTTGAGGGCTCATTAATCACACATTTTCCCTTGTCCTCTTTTTGTATCGGGATGCTATTGGGGTTGACCTTAGGGGGTAAGGCAAGTTTAGGTTTGCTACCAAAAGGTTGAGGGTTGGGAGGAATGCTTCGAAGCTCCGAACGTCGCCAAAAGATAGATTTGGATGCTAACTCACAATTCCTAGCAAGGTCATAGGCTTCTCTTAAGGTGGTGACTCCTCGGGTGATAATCTCACCTAGTAGGTTAGCATTTAAACCTTTCTTGAACCTATTGAGTGTGACAACCTCTTCCTCAACTATTCGAATTCGCCTCTGGAATTCCTTGAATTTCTCTATGTATTCGGTCACAGGAGCTGTGCCTTGTCTTAGGCGATCCCATTCCTCAAGGAGGGAGCTCCTATAAGTTGGAGGAAGATAATTCCTCGAGAGGGCGTCATTCATCTCCATCCAATCAATAATGGGGGGCTCACGTCGTCGCCTAAGGGTTTCCTCAAGGTCCTCCCAGAAAAGATCAGCTCTCCCAATTAACTTCATCCTAGCATACCTCACTTTCCTATTCTCAGCCCAATGGTAATAGTCAAAGAATTTCTCCATTTGACGTAACCAATCAGTGAAAACCCATGGGTCTAGGCAGCCATCAAAGTTGGGTGCTTCTATCCTTTCCTTAGACATCCTATCATCATAATCCCTAGGACCATAGTGATTATAGTGATCATGTTCGAAGTGTGAAGCCCTATTAAAGTGACCATTGTTATTTTGCCCATGCATGTTATCTCCTTCATGGTTAGTGGTCTCTCTTTGAGATATTTCAATTCGCTCTACCCTATCCAGCAAATCACAGACACTCTTAGCTAGGTCTCCTATGGTTTGCTCTAAAAAGGGCCTAGATTCGAACGTGGATTGATGTTCAGGGTTTGACATGACGCGACCACTACGTAGATGCATGCAACACAATATTTATGAATGCAGTTGAGATTCCCAAAAATTCAAGTAATCAATTCTCAATGTAAAATTAAAGGTTAAGCAAAAGTGCATGTAGAGACTAGATCGATGAATCAAAGGAAGAAATTGCAGACAAATAGTGACAGTGTTCACAGTATTAAGAGATAGCCCAAATAAACGTCAAATTCCAAGAAGCTCCACAATTAATAATAAGAATCAGATATTTCAAAGAAATTGGTTTTTTTTTTTTGGAATTTTAGAGTGGGTACTAAAAGAGGACACAAACAGTAAAACGATTAATTTGAGCACAAATTGGATAGGATAATGGAGTATGGTGGGATATGCACATAAAAAAACATAAAGATAATATTTTTTTAATGAGATAAAATTGAATCCACCAAAAATATAGAGTCAGAATTGTACCCTAGTCAGTGGCTCCACGTATTGCATTAGGCAGCCACGGTCTGCTCTTCAAGTAGTGAATTGACTTGGACTGAGGAACCTGTGAAAACAATTAAAGCCCAATACAAGCAATGGGCTGTCACAGTAACAGTGTCTTTTTTTTTTTTTTTTGAAATACAATAAAATAACTGTTTTTTTTTTTTTTGGTGAAATACAATAAAAGACTACAGCTTAAAACAAGAATCTGCTAACCCAACTCCCAAAACATAACACTGAACTAAAGAAGCTATTAGAAACAAAAGAAACTAAAAGAGAAAGAAAAGAAACGGTGGAGTCATCGACTGGGGCCATCGACGAAGGCAGCAACTGGAGTCGCCGGAGTCATCGGCGGAGCTGGAGGCTGTTCGTCTTGGCCTTAGCATCGGCGGTGGTCGAAGTCCTCAACAGCGGTGACGGTTGGGCTTCGCGGCGGTTGGTGAAGTGCTGGGTTTCGCGACGGCTGGCGGCTGGTGGTTGGTGACAGTTGGGCTTCGCGGCGGTTGGTGGCTATGGTGGCTGTTGGGCTTCGCGGCGGCTGGTGGCTGTTGGCGGCTGGGTCCGTGGGTCTCTGCTTCTTCTCTCTCTCTCTTTTTTTTTTTTTTTTGTGGGCTGTGGGTTCTGAGATCAGAGGCGGGCACGGATGGTGGTCACTGGCTTGGGAGGCGCCACTGGCTTCTCTGTTGGTTTGGGGGTGAGAAACTCATGTGGGGCTTGGGGGAATACACGGATTGCAGGGGCTGGCTTGGGCTTGTTTAAAATCTCATGGGGCAAAAACTTGAAAGGTACTGTCATTGTTGGCTTGCTCTTTTGTTTTTGATGGCTTTGCGTGGTTGTCTACGGTTGTGTTGAATGGACCGGAAGTCTGTTCTGATACCAAAACTGACGTAGGACAACCACAATAGTCTAATAGAGCAGAAAAATGATAGGATAAACCCTAGGAGTCAGCACCAAGCAAACTGGAGTCGGCACCAGTGTAAAAGAGAACAAACGTTTTTTTATAATTGTCAAAGCTGTCTTACAATAATCAGAAAAAGTGTTTAAATAGCTAACAACACAAAACCCTAATTATTAAATAGCTAACAACACAAAGGCTTAATTCTTAAATGTTCGGGCTTACTTAATCTCAAGCCCAATAACTAATAGGCTCAATCCATAAGGCCACAGGTTGAGCTGTCTTCTTTTTGCTCTTCCTCCCATACGTGTGTATAATTGGGGGCCTATATCTTGTGTCCGCACCACAGTCTTATAATTTCTGGCCCTTTTAGATTTGCTATGACTCCAACTACCTTCCAGTCTTACTTGAAATCCCTCTTGTCCTGGCATATCAATGACATCCACATGCCATAATTCTTAATCAGTTCAATATTATTCTTATGCAAATGGAAGCGTCAATAAGTTCCTCCATTTTTTAAATCATGAACATGTAGAATGTAATGTCAATGTATGAATGGGAGTTTTTCATTGGTGATTGTAGTTATGGGAGTTAATTTGAGGCTACTAATTGACATGATCTGGAGCGTGTGTTTGTTGCTACAAAAACATGAATTATGATAATGCGCTTGGAGATTTGAAAGTTGCCCTTGTCTCATTTTCACTTGCAGGGGAAGCAGTTTCTGATCTTCAAGCTAATTCAAACAAAAAGCAAACTAAACTTCAAGGTACAGATGACCAAGTAGCTGCTTAGGAGAAAGACGTGGATAAATTTCACGGCATACATAAATCCAGACAGTAATAATGTGAACTCTTAAGCTTCCTACATGTGAGTTTAAATTCTCAATAATACATATCTCTTGAAGTTTGAATTTCTCAATAACATAATAGACCCTTACAGAAAAATATGTACTGAATTACCCGAATGCTTCTCTTATTACACTATGCTTGGTAGTTGTACTCGTAACAAGGACCGTGCGAATTGCACAAATTTGGATAATCAATATTCAACATGTAAATTTTAATGGATGTCAAGTAGGAACAAATCTAGAACCGTGCTTTCTAAGAGACATGTTTTGCACAAATTTGGATAATCAATAATCCACTTGTAATTTTAATGGATGTCAAGTAGGAACAAATCTCGAACCATTCTTTATAAGAGATGTCTTGAAACACGATGCAAAAAGTGTTGATATCATTATTCCATCTTCGGTTGGATGGCATCATTGACATGACTAATATTCCGAAAGGGGATTTGAACATTGTTTCTCCTAATAAAAGATAGTAGACTATGTTATTGAGCTACAAGCCTACAAGGCTCGTTACCCTTAGGTTTTCAAGTTAGTGATCTCAACAAAAAAAAAATTGTTCTAACTTGCACAAAGTAATGTGCTTTGAAAATTATGCGGAAAAAAAAAAGTTTTCAAAATTCAACGAACGGTAGATTTATAAGGAACTAAGTTAGTGGAATATTAAACAAATTACGTGATCCACCATGAGAACAGTATAATTTCTTCAGAAAGGACCACGAGAATAATATAATTTCTTCATAAAGGACTATAAGAATAGTATGATTTCTTTGGAAAGCTTTGTTTATATGAGGAATTTTGAAAGAAAATTTATTCATAATTGTAATTTGAAATGTATAACTTCTCGTTATTTTGTTTGAATTAATAAAATATGTAATTAAAAATTTCCTCGTACTTTTTAAGATTTTGAAGCATCCATATCTTATTTGCAACTTACAAATTTGACTAAAATTACTGTGGGGGTCAACAACACCAAGATTGAGGAACAAACCCAATAAATCTAATCAACACAACTAATTTGTAAGAAATGAGAAGGTAATCCACAATGGGAGGATTGAATAGACAGATTGAAGATCAAGATAAACTAATTGACTGTATTTCACTAAAAATGGCTTTAGCCGAGATGTACAGCAACTGCTTAGACTATTACAAGGTTCTCTCTCTCTCTCTCTCTCTCTCTCTCTCTCTCAAAAACCAGAACTCCCTTTGTTTAAGGTCAAGTCCTCCTTTTATCCTCTCGGCTCCTCCCTTTTCAGTTGTTCATTATCTTTTGGATGCCAGAGGGGACTAGTTCCATCAAACACTTCCTTCCTTACTTTGTGATCATGAAGGAAGACTCTTATGGGTGTTCTTACTTTCTAGGTAGTTATTCGTTATTCAATGTGGCTGGCATTAGGTATGAACATCTAATTAATGTAGAGATGACTATTGTTTTAGGCTCTGTGTCATTTTCTTCGTGTCGTTGGTGAGAAATCTAGGCCGAGCTCCTATCCTCAACTATATTGTTGACATTTTTCTTGGTTTATGGAATCTTAGCTTATCTCAAGGGGAAACTTGAGTCATTCTACAACCCTCCTCGATCCTTGAGCTTAAAATGTTAAGACTTGGGCCAAGTCCAGCCCTTTTATGTCGTTGCTCCAATAGGGCCTCCTCGGCCCATGACCCATTTGGTGGAGACATCCCTCTACAATTACTATTGTCTTATCATTATAAAAACTAGTGTATAGTCTTGTGTATATCCACGGGTATAATTAAAAACAATCACAATTATACGATTCAAATTATACATGGTATTAGTTTAATTTTTTTTTAAACCATACATTTCTCAAATATGTAATGGTTTCTTTATATATATATTGTTAGGACATATGTAGAAATTGTTATGTACATATGTTATTTAGAATTGGCTAATCCTTTGACAAAACACACTTTATTT
Source organism: Castanea sativa (assembly GCF_040712315.1). Lineage (NCBI taxonomy): Eukaryota > Viridiplantae > Streptophyta > Magnoliopsida > Fagales > Fagaceae > Castanea > Castanea sativa. Next base: position 56,821,238 of record NC_134018.1, on the reverse strand, counting down.
GTAATTGGATAGATCTAATATGGTTTAAATCTTCAAGCAATTTTGTGTTCAAGTTAAGAGTTAAAGCCATGCAAATCTGTTTAAGAAATAAGTGAAGAATTGCTGTATTTTGAAATCGACAGATATCTCAACAGATTGAATCTATTGAGGTTTAAAAGAAGCTTTTTCCCTAAAGCTCGACAGATAGCTTATCTATTGAGGTTTACGAAAATCATATTTCCAAGTCTGTTTTTCATGCATATCCAAGCTATTTGTATAGGGTTTCTTTTCTCACAACCCTAGATATTTATAAGGATTATTTTAAGGGCCGTCTAAGGTGACGCAACTTGATGTAGAGTGATTATTCACTCAAATTGTAACTGGGGACAATTTGTCCTAGTTCATCTTTCTCTTGAAGAAGCTATTACGATTGTACGCCGTAGGGTTTTATAACCAATTAGCTTCTTGATCTTCATCGTGTGAATGAACTAAAGAACTTTGCAGTCAACATCTTTTCAAGTTGGTGAGTAAACCGCGTACTAGGATCTGCGCATCGATTGGTTAGTCACATACTATGAGCTGTGCATTGAAAGGAGAGATTGTCACTACATTACAAGTCTAATTGTGTATTAGGGTAAGGGTTCAATTGTAGGTTAGTATAAGGTACTGAAATTCCTTTACTTGTAACCGCTTGTTTTGATAATAGTGGATTCTTGTGAGTGGTGACCTTAAATTCACCCGGTGAAGTTTTGCCTAGGTGGTTTTCTCCATTTGTAAATAAATTTCTCGTATCAAATTTAATTCCCGCTTAGTTATGTGGTGATTTGTTTATGCTACCATGCATGTTGCATGTAATTGAATCTAATTAATTCACTTGGCTAGTTAATTGATTTAATTTATCAAAGGAATCAATACATTCTTGGCCTATCATATAAATATATATATATATATATATATATATATTTATATATATTTATATATATATATATATATAATGTTAAGGCTTGGGCCAAGTCTAGCCCTTATAAGTTGTTGCTCCAATAGGCCCTTGTGGGCCCATGAGCCATTTGGTGGAGACATCCCCTCCAATTACTATTGTCTTATCATTATAAAAATTAGTGTGTAGCATTGTGCATATGCATGAGTATAATTAAAAATAATCACAATTATACGGTTCAAATTATGCATGATATTAGTTTTTTTTTTTTTAAACCATATGATGATGCCGAAAAAATCACCAGTGAGTTGCAAGCACTCCTCAAATCAAAGCAATACCTGCGAAAAGAAAATAGAGAACCTAAAAGAGAGCACCGGTGTGGTGCCAGCCAAAAACCCTCCGAAGGTCAAGTTAGAATCTTGTTTCTTCAACCCTAGAATGCCAGAGTTAAGAATATTGTGTGTACCTTGATATCTAGGGTTTCTGGGATATTTATATTGGGTAGAATTGCCTTTCTTTTAGGATACAACTTCCCCCTCAAGTTCCTTTCCATATAGGAGTCTTCTCAAACGTGTGTCGCAAGAAGTCCAAGTGTGCACGCTTGCGTGGGGATAAAGCAAAAGTTGATTTAAGACATATCAAATGACATGCAACCTGGAATTCATAATTAATTCATATATGACGGATACTCAGCGAAATTGAACCGTCATAGTCGCGTTACCTACGGTGTCGATCCGTCTTCACACTCTCTGTCCCTTCAAGTTCTATGGGAATATCCGTCTCCTATTTTTATCCCCTTCACCATACATTTCTAAAATATATAATGGTTTCTTACTTTTATAATAATAATAATAATAATAATAATAATAATATCATACCATCCTATTGTGATGGTGACCCCCCGTGAAGATTGTGGTGGCGTGGAGTGAAAACATTATGAGTTTTTTAACTCTTTATTTAATTTAGGTAATTAAAATAATAAAATGTATAAATTTAGAATTTAATTAAATAGATGGATATTTGACAATTTTTTTTTTGTGAAGCAAAGAGTGGAGTAAAAAGAAAGAGACAAAAAATTTGGTGTCTATTATTATTGCTCTTCCTATCAGCGTGATATATATAATAACTTTCACCATCATTACCATCATTAAATGTCTGTTAAATTAATATAATTTCTAAAAAAAGAAAAAACTTCCCAAATCATGAAAATTAAAACTGATATAGAAATTCCGATGCATTTAAATTCCACCGTTTTAAAAATTTTAAGACTTTTTCAAAAAATTTCACCAAAAACAAGGTGCTGTTTCTATAATGAACCCGGCATAAATTTTGTGGTTTTACAAGAAAAAAAGTATTCCACACATTTTACTAAATTTTTTTTTATAAATGGTCTTATACCTAAAAACAATAAAAGTTGACTGTATGGAACTTTTCAATTTAAAAGGAAGCTAAGGATTAATTCAAAGTAAAACAGAATACAATGTAATTTTAACAAAAAAAAAGTTTATTTTTTATTTTTTTATACTTGTACCAATAGGCTAATATACCTTTTGGGCTATTTTTTTTATTTAGAAAAAGACTGTAATTTTATTAAGGAGAACTACTCATATCGACTATGATTGTAGTATTATGATGTAGGAAAACATCTTTCATCCACATCAAAAACCCGTTAACATGTCTACCAAGGATATGAATAGATGAATTATCCTACCACCTAACATGAAAAAATTGAAATGTAGAAAAATTCTCGGCTAAGCCTTTAGCTTCCTCAATCAAATGACCATAAGATGCAAAACATTTTTTTTTTTTGATAATCAAGATGCAAAAAAGATAGGTTCACTCTTCAAAGCATTGACGACTATCTCTGAATCTCTCTCCAAAATAAGGAAGACAGTCCAATATCTTGTGCAAGAATTAAAGCCTATGAAATAGTCTATTATTTTCTCCCACAAAAATATTAATCTATGATAAAAAATGTTAAAAAATATCACTACATAATAATTCTTGTCAATTATATGTACTACAAAAGATGTGTTTTTTTTGTGTGTGTGTGTGTGTGGTAATTTTCAAAATAAAAGTAAATGATAAAATTGAAAAATAAAATATTGAAGAAGATAATTCTTTTATTTTATTTTTTTCAAGTGTCTTGTTGGGAATGGAGAAAATTGGATAACCAAGAGATGAAAAGTTGGAAAGGTGCTATAAATATACTAAAATTTAAGTATATTTCGATTGCCACTTTTTCTTTCATCTCCTCTTTACCTAGCTCTCTCTCCATCAAACATAAGAATAGTGTATATGTTATTGTTAGTAAACAATATTATTTAAAAATGGAGAAAGTAAATAATATTGTTCATGTAAATAAGAAATTATTAAATATTCTACCGATCCAATGTTATTTGTTATTTCCTTTCACATAAATAGTAAATTTTTTATATTTTTTTTAAGAATCACATAAATAGTAAATCTAATAATGCATATTTAATTATTTTGACAGCCAATGAGCCAATAGACAAGAGTCATTCACGTGACCCCGCCCATTCACCTCTTTTTAAGACACGCAATTCTCGTCCACCTCGGCACGTGTAAAACACACGTGCCGCTCACACTTCCGTACACTTTCCCTCGCATATACACACACATACACACACGCCTCGTTCGTGCCAAGCCTAATCCTCACACACTCGCAAACACACACGCGCGAAGCCCTAGGCCTCGCATGCTCGCACGCTCGCTCTCTCTCTCTCACACTCTCTCGCCGGCCGGACTTCTAGCACTGTGCTCGCCGGAGAACACGGAGCATCTCTCGCGCTCTCCTTCGCTTCCACTCTTCCCGGAGCTCCGACCGCTCGCCGTTAATCTCCGCCGTTCGCCGGTGGCCGGAAAGTCTGACCTAATCGGCTTGGAATTCGCTGTAAAGTTTAATTTTTTGGAGGGGAGAACGCGGATCTGGTATAATTTTCTTCGTTTGAGCTCTGATTGATGGAATTCGTGGATGAAATGGAGATTTAGAAGCTTTTGTTGTTCTTGAAGCATAGTTTTCCGTCAAATAAAGGTTTCCGAGTGAAAATTCAGGCTGGAATTTGAATCTCCGTGCTCGAGCTCGCAGAATTAGAAGGTAAATTGAGTACCTTTGGAACTTTCGATTAACGTGTTTGTTTCGTCGGTAAATTTTTCCCCTGGAAAATTCTCTCCTGCGAAAGTTAACTTTTTTAAGTGTAAAAAGATTTTGTTTTTTTTTTTTTTGGTAGACAAAAAAGTTCTCTCCTTTTTTTCAAAATTTTGGGCTTTTTTTAGGGATTAAAGCTTAAGCCCTGTTCTTTTGCTGAGAAATTGGTTGGATTAGTCAACAAAACTATGCCTTGGAGTGTTGTTTGTCTTTTTCTGCTAACATTTTGAAGAAATTTAGAGGAAAAACTCAAACTTTTGGCGATAGTTTGTCGATGTTCAGTCAATTCCAGTTGGGGTTTTCATTTTTCATTTTCTTTTTTCCTATTTTTTACTCAAGTATTTGATTTTTTGGTTAGAATTATTTAAAGGTTCGATTTTTCAGGGAAAATTTTATATGGAGACAGACCATTTTGTTTGTTGGTATTTTTGTTTTTGGTTAATGTGAGATAGATATTTTTGGTTTTAGTTAATTTGAAGTTTAAAATGGTAGCCAGAGATTTGAATTGATAGATAGGGGCTTTTTTTTTTGAAGTGTAAAGTGGCATTTGGCGTAATTATTACGTTGGAAAATAGGTTTTGGAGGTTTTTGCTCGGTTCTGTTTTGTCCAGGGCCTGAACTTCAGGAGGAAATAACCGCCCAAATTTTTTGTGGGAAAATATTTTTCTGCAAAAATATGGTTAATTTAAATGTAAAATGAAGATGGGTTTTTTGGGTACCAAGCTAAAGATTTGTGACGGTTTTTTTTTTTTTTTTTTTGGGTTTTTGAAAGCTTGGTGGGTATTCTATGTCTTCAAAAACTGGGTTATACCCTTCACATAGTTTGTTTAAAACCGGTGGGAAAGGAAAAGAATGCAACACACCTTTGTGTCATATTTATTATTTATTGTTAATGTTGTTGTGAAATAGAAAACGAAAAACCTCAACTGTTTGAAGTGTCACTCTATATGAGTGAAATTCTTTCTTTTCTTGATTCCTTAATTATGTAATGGTATGAAATTTGATTATATGATTGCCAAAGAGCTCTAGCTGAAAGCCTGAAACCGCTCCCTCATATAAGAGACGGAGGGTAAGGTCACAGGTTTAAAAATCACTAGGTGAGTGTGTAAACCTATCAGTAAATAAATAATCGAAATTTGAATCTGTGATAAGAACTACAAAGCTTTTGTGTAAAAGATTTTTTGGAACAACTTTTCAATGAAACTGAGAGACTTTCCTTTTTCTTTCTTTTTTTCTTTTGTAGCATAAGTTATTATTAATCTGAAGAATCCACCAGGAACAAGGAAGTCCAGATGTTGCTGCACTGTGAACAATGTCAGTCATTCATTAATAATGAGAAAAGTTGAGCAGCAATGGAGGTTTTGCAGTAGAAATATAGATATATTTTCTAGGTGACGGGTTGAGGATTAGGGAGAGGGGATTATGGCAACTGATATGCAGAAATTGATTGGAACGAGTGAAGAAGATGAAGAGGAAGACATGGACATGGATGTGAAAGAAGAGGATGATGGTGATGGTGAAGAAAATGGAGAGAAGCATGTTGCCACACCAGTGATGGTAGAAGTTGGAGGGATGGCAACCAGTGGCAGTAATAACCAGTTTCAATACCATGACCAGCAAGCCTCTCGGAGGTGTAGACCACTGGAAGAGAAAGAAAGAACAAAGCTAAGAGAGCGGCACAGAAGGGCGATTACTGCAAGGATCTTGGCTGGGCTTCGGAGGCATGGTAACTATAATCTTAGAGTTAGGGCTGATATCAATGATGTAATTGCGGCTCTGGCAAGGGAAGCGGGCTGGGTTGTTCTTCCAGATGGAACCACCTTTCCTTCAAGATCTCAGGTACTTGTGTCTAGAGAAAAATTCTCTTTTTGGCTTCAAAGATCGTACAAACTTTTCTGTAAATGAGACAGACAGTGCCTCATGTGTACTTTTTCTTTTTATTTCTACTTGGCAAATGCACTGTATTCATGCTCATTTGTTATCTTATTTTCCTATTAGCTTATGCATGTGGTTTTTAAAAGCTTTCTTTTTAATTGAGTAGTTAATACTTTTAATGAGAGACTTACAAGTGATTTTTAGTATTAGATATTTGGGTAAAATAGTCCAATCTTCCCAGGACTTAGGAAAATCACACAGACCTACCTTGTTTTTTCAAAATTTCACCATAGCATATGTTAAGAGGATTCTGTCAATGAAAAGTGTAAATTGGTAATGTTTCCCTTCTCATTTTTGACAAAAAATGAGGTTTATGATCCATCTTGAAATATGTTAGATTATTCTGTCAATAAAAAATGTAAATCAGTAATCTTCCCCTTATCATCTTTGTCTAAAAAAATCAGGGTTATGATTGATGCGGGATAATAAACTCTAAGAAAGGGAGTTATGTGGGAAACAAGAAGAATAAAACAAATAGATAGGACTTAGGAATTGGCAACTAGGGTTTTCTGGAAATCAGCATCAAGCAATAAAAGCAAAAAATAGATAGAAACTAGGCATCAGCACCTAGGGCTGCTTGGAATCAGTACTAAGCATGATAGAAACCCAGGAAAAAACACTTGGGCTTACTTGGAATCAGCACCAAGCAATGGAAGAAAACTCCCACCCCAAATTTCATAAGCTTACAATACTTCATATTGGGTCCTTCAAATAGGACTGCCAAATTACATCATTGAAAGAAAGATGATAAATTTCTAACCTAAGAAGGAAAGGAACTAACTTGTAATCAATTCCATTAAATGCAAAAACAAAATAGAATTAAATCCTAAAAAATCTCCATATCCATCAGCATTAGTTATGATCAAATCAGTCTAGGTCCAATTTGGTGTCTGCACCAATGATTCATTTTGAAAGGAAGAATAGAAAACAAATCATGAGCATGTGGTAGATGGTATAGGATTTTTACAATAACAAAATGAAGGGTAATTTTAGGCATTTTACATTAGAATCATAGGGAATGCAATCAACAATTTCTATACATATCAATGAAACATTGGACGCAAAGTGTACATATATGGGAGGTCTAAGTAACTTTTGAAAAACGAGGAGGGTCTGTGTATTTTTTGATAAAGTCCAAGGGAGTTGAAGTATTTTGTCATATTTTAATAGTATTTTACCATATTTTAATAATAAGGTTCTTCTGTATTTTTGGATAAGCAATAAAATTGTATAAATCATAAAAAAGGTCACCCAAGTATACAGGAAATAAGGTTCTTCTATATTACTTGATCTTTAATTACAAGATTCTGTTACATTTGACACTTATCAAATATATTCTGTTACATTTGACACTTATCAAATATATTCTGTTACATTTGACTATTTTAAAAGGTGCTTTTTTTGGTTTATTTATTTGTTGATCTTAGATTCTTTGTGAACAATTTGCCTCCATATTGTAGCTGGTGTGAATCATCTAATATGTATCTCACATGTCTGATTAAAGTCCTTTTTCCCACATTCTCACTTCTAATGAATTCCAGAAATGCCCAAAAAATGTGAATGTTTTCTCTTCTATTTGACAGGGCCCAAGGCCTATGGGTGGCGCTTCTGCTGTGGTGACTCCATCATCTTCCCATATGGTGTCCCAACAGACTCCAGCTGCTTCCCTTAGAGGAGTAACCTCTGGCTACCAGAGCTCAGGGGAGTACAATGCAAGTAGTATGAAAGGCGTGTATATGCCCAATTCATCACCTTATGATCTATCTTCCAGTACTCGATCTCAAACTCCACCCATGGTGGGTGATGGTGGAGAACAAATCGAGAGTCATCCTCTTATTGGTGGCTCCATGAATACAGTTGATGACAAGCAGGTACTAGGTCTAAGTTTCTTGGATGGTATGGTTTGAAAATATCAATCTCTTGGTATGCCATTTTTTAGCAATGCCAAAAAAAAAGAAGTAATAAATAAATAAATAAAAAGGTTGTCTCAAAACTTGAACCTAATTTATACAACAAAAGCCAAACCTTAATCCAAAACTTTGGGTCAACTATAGACCCTCAACAAACCAATCAGGGTTGACCACTTTTCTTCTCTTTATTTTTTTTCTTTGCCATTCTATCAATATCCTAAATCAAACTCTATGTCATCTCCTTAATCGATATGTCCTTTACCACTTCTCTAATGTTATTTTAGGTCTTCCTCAATATTTTTTATTACCCTTTTTTTTTTTATAAGTAATATTTTTTATTACCCTTAACTTGAATCAACTCACACTTTCTCACAAATGCTTTAATCACTCTCCTATACACATGACCAAACCATCTTACATGTCTATCCCTCATATTTTCATCAATAGGAATCACCCCTATCTTTAAGTGAATTTATTCATTTCGAATCATATCTTAAATTGTATTTCCGTTTATCTATCTAAAAATTCTCATTTCAATGACACTCATATTATGAACATGTTGTTTCTTAATACCATAAAACATGTTTTTTTTTTTTTTTACAGCCGTCTTATAAATTTTTTCCCTATAACTTAATAAGTTATGATCGCACAATATACCGATGTGCTTCTTCGCTTATCAACCCTCCTCATATCCTTTGATTCACATTGTCTTCAATATCTCCATTCTTATGAATTATTGATCAAAGATATCAAACCTCTCACTCTTTGATATCTCGACCATCAAGTCTTATAAACCTTTCATCTTTGTTGTTACTTTTACTAAACTGACATTCCATGTACTCTATTTTAGTCCTACTTAGCCGAAAATCGTTAGATTCTAAAGCATCTTTCCAAATTTCTAACTTGACACTAACAGTCTCCACATCTAGTTTCATCGACTATAACTATAAGCATGCACCAAGGACTTTGCATTGAATCTATCTGGTGAGCTCATCCATAACCAATACAAAATTTTTTGCATCCAGCATGATGCTGCAATATTACTAATAATTTGATCATTTTGTATTATTCATTCTATTTGCATAGTGTCCAAATGTCAAGCGTTACAATCAGGTAACTCTTTCATAGCAAGATCGTGCACCTAGCACCATATGTATAGCACCTGCTCTCATGTATTTTCATTCATCATGACCCTGCAATATTTTTTATAATTGCAGCTTTTATTTTCATGTTTATTTGATGTCAATTATATTATTCTGTAACAATGTTCATGCTCTTAATTATATCTCAGGTGATTTGGATTCATTCTCTTAATAATTTATTCAATCTGTAACATACATATTTCTTTTAGATATGATGGCTTCGTTGGGGTTTTTTTTTTTTTGGGCTCAAGTTTTTTAACATTCTTCTGTTCTTTTCGTAGATTGTTGACCTAGCGCGAAAGTTACCTGAACGTGATTTTTCTGGAACCTCTTATGTTCCTGTTTATGTGATGCTACCTGTAAGTTGTTTATTTTTACTCCTACTCTATTACTGTAGATTGGATGTTTGTTTATCTGTTCTTCAAAACCTCACATTTCTATCGTGTTACACGCGCGCGCACACACACGCACACATATATGTTATTGAGGCTACGGAATATCAGGAGTTTTGAAGACACCGAGAATTCTATGCCTGATCTCATGTTATTCTTTGTTAGAATGTTATTGGATTGGTTGTCAGCCCTGAGGAACCTTTCTTTATTTTCTATTGTTGATTTACTAGATCTATGTAACTTTTGTAACTGATTGTTTACCCTAGTATATTTCCTGTATACTTGGGTGACTCGTTTTTTATGATTTATACAATTTTATTACATATCAAAAAAAAAAACCTTAACTGCTAATGCATATCTCTTAGTGCTTATGTAAGTCATGCTATTGTGTCTCATGTTGTTGATGGCAGTTGGGTGTCATTAATATGAAGTGTGAGATGGTCGATCCAGATGGCCTACTAAAGCAGCTAAGGGTGTTGAAATCAGTAAATATTGATGGTGTTATGGTTGATTGCTGGTGGGGCATAGTAGAGGCACATGCTCCTCAGGAGTATAACTGGAGTGGTTACAAGAAGCTCTTTCAGATGGTTCGTGAGCTTAAGCTCAAGTTACAGGTGAGTTTTATATAATGATTTGGCATACACTCATTATCACTGCTCTTAGCTGTCATCAATGCAAAGTGGCATGGTAGTGCTCACTCTATTAATGGAGGAAAGGTTTGGGTTTGGATTAATTGGGTGCAGATGTTGCTGTGAATATGTTTATGGTTTATAAATTGTGAGACAGCATTAGATAATGATGATGATTTACAACCAAAGTCAGATAGCCATGAATGACAAAATGTTAATATCCAGCCAAAATCTGGGCTGGTATTCTTTTTTTTGTTTTGGTTAAAAGGGCTTGGGTTCTTAAGTTGACTGGAGTAAGGTTTTAACGTTTTCTTATCATTGTTATGGAAAACACAAGGCCGGCTCTTCCATTTGTCCACTTAGGTGATTGCTTAAGGTCCCCAAGTATAAGAAGACCCCATAATTTGGTCCTATCGGTTCTTACTAGTCAATGATAGTTTGCAAAAAATATAGCCATGAATGTTTTCTCAAACATGATATATATTTTGAAATCGATAGTTTGGATTTATTTTTAGAACTAAATTTTTTACATGGAGAAGAAAATACTACTATTGACTGCTGCTTCTGCAGTAAGAAGTTTTTCCAGATTAAAATTGATAAAATCCTACTAAAGATCGACTATGGCACAAGAAGTGAGAGAAGAACAGATTTTAAATTTAAAAATTTATATATAACTAGAAAGTTAAATAAATAATATTTAATTGATATTTAAGTATAAGATTTTTGAAATTTATATATAACTAGAAAGTTAAATAAATATTATTTAATTGATATTTAAGTATAAGAAAAAACTTTTACTTAAAATTGTCGCCTCAGGTTTCAAAGTGTATCTGGCCGGCCCAGGCAAAACAGTTAAAAATTAATGCCTGACATGCAGTTATGATTGGTCACTGTACATGGTTGCTTTAATTAATTATTCTGAAGATTCATTCCGCATCTAAATCTCAAATTTCTGTTTGACATTGGTTCAGGTTGTGTTGTCATTTCATGAATGTGGGGGCAATGTTGGTGATGATGTTTGTATTCCACTGCCCCATTGGGTGGCAGAAATTGGTCGAAGCAATCCTGACATTTTTTTCACTGATAAAGAGGGAAGGCGCAATCCTGAATGTCTCTCATGGGGAATAGACAAGGATCGGGTTTTAAGGGGCCGGACTGCTGTTGAGGTATTATTTTTTTCTGTATTACTGTCAAGCGTTACTTGAGTTGTGTTCTAATGAATGGTTACCATAAACCTCAGCCAATGACTTTCAACATTAAATCCTAATTGACATTATTTAAAGGCAAATTTTTTTACTGTTAAATGGTCCTTTTTTTGTTTTGGAAAGTAAGAAAGTGTTGTAAAGAAAACTGTACAAAGGCAAAGGACCTTAGCATATACAAAGCACAGCAAAATAAAACACAGGACGTCAGCACCCATAACCAGCTTTTTGCCAACAAAATGAACTAAAAAAGCTACAAAACCAAAGCTACACAAGATAGAATAAGTCCTCGTGTCAGGCTCATTGAAGCCAAAGATGCTGCTGAGTTCTCTTTAAATTCTTCTACAAACTAAGATTTGCTCTGCTACAATCTGGGTGTTTTTTCTTAAAGGAAATTCAAACAACATAGTTCTTCTTGCTAGATGGGTGACCCTTATTTTTCCTCTTGAAGCCATGTGAGCAGTAATCTTTAGCATGGAATTATTATTGGTTTCTTCTTTGGTAAATGGTGTAGGTTTACTTTGACTACATGAGAAGCTTCCGGACAGAATTTGATGAGTTCTTTGAGAATGGCATCATTTCCATGATTGAAGTTGGACTAGGACCATGTGGGGAGCTCCGTTACCCATCTTTTCCGGTAAAGCATGGTTGGAGATATCCTGGCATTGGTGAATTCCAGGTACTACTTGAATAAGCATGTTTATAATTAATAGATGTCTACCATTTTTGCAGAATTAGCTGGAAAATCTCCACAAGTTGCTCTCTTTAATCTTTTAGCATAATTTTTCCCCCTTTTCCTGGCTAGATGGCATACAAGTAATTAAAATTTGAGATTTTCTGTGCCTTGTATGGTATTTATCTTTCATATTGTTAATATTTTTATAGTAATTGTAATAGTAATAGTAAGTAATAAATCATGACTTACAGAAATGATGACTTGCAGTTCTGGAGCCTAATGTAAAATATCATACTTTAAAATAATCTTCTTCAGGTTACTTCCATTTCCTTGAAGCAAATGTTACAGGCACCGCTTTCAGTTTCAGAGAAAATAACTTATTTTCTTTGACTACTTAACAAAAAACAAGATATCTTCTCAGGAAAAGAGAAAAAATCACATAACTTACTTTTATTTAAGCTGCTCTATAGAGAACTGAAGTTCTGGATAGGAAGTTTTGTCAAAACATGTAACTATGTAAGCAATGTTTGTTTTAAAGGGCTGCCCTTTTACTTGAGGAAATCAGCTTATTTCTGAAATCTTGACATAGGAGAATAAGAAAATTTTCATTTTGAGTATGATAACAGTATTATACACAGATTGCTGATCATCTCAACCCATAGTTGCCATTGTCTCTTTACACCAATCATGCTTTTTAATCCTGAAAGAGTACTTTTATAACATCTCCCTTTATTTTCCAGTGTTATGATCAATATTTGTTGAGAAGTCTAAGGAAGGCAGCAGAACACAGGGGACACTCGTCTTGGGCAAGAGGACCAGATAATGCAGGTTCCTATAATTCCCGGCCTCTTGAAACGGGATTTTTTTGTGATGGAGGTGATTATGATGGCTACTATGGAAGGTTCTTCCTGAATTGGTATTCTCAAATTGTAGTTGATCATGGTGATCGTGTACTTTCTCTAGCAAAGTTAACTTTTGATGGGACCCGCATTGCTGCAAAGGTGTGTTATATGAGAGATGCTATTTTTTTTTTGGGTATTTAAATTTGAAGATTTCTTTCAACTTCATTCTTTTCTTTTTTTTCTTTTTTTTTATTACTATTTTCAAGCTGCTTTCAAGGCTAAGCACCTTCATCTTCACTATATTTATTGAGTTTTTTTAGAAGTTGCTTTATTAGTTATGGCTTAATTCAGTAATCCTGTGTTTGGATGAGGAATTTTTGAATCTTGAATGTTGTTTTGTTAGTTATGGCTTAATTCAGTCTGTTTGCCGTATTTTAATTGCTGAGCAGCTACCAGGTATTTACTGGTGGTACAAGACAGCCAGTCATGCTGCTGAATTAACTGCTGGGTTCTATAACTCTTGCAATCGTGATGGTTATGCTGCAATTGCAGCAATGCTAAAGAAGCATGGAGCTGCATTAAACTTCACATGTGCTGAGATACAAATGTTAGGCCAGCATGAGGACTTCGTGGAGGCATTGGTAGATACTGAGGGGTTAGTATGGCAAGTAAGCACCAAGTATTTGAAACCTCTTGATGAACTTTGCTATTTCCTTAAATTTAGTTTGCAATTAAATTGTGTAAAGCCAGAATATAATAAGAAACCCTGTGTGTCTATCAATTCTAGCAAATTTAATAATAATTTTGCAAATGATCGCTTGAACTCAACTGTACAGATCTGTAGTTGGAAGCTTTTAGCAATGACAATCCTAATTGTCTATTTCAGGTGCTGAATGCTGCATGGGATGCTTGCATACCAGTTACTAGTGAGAATACACTTTCTTGTCACGACAGAATAGGCTATAACAAAATATTAGATACTGCCAAGCCCATGAATGATCCAGATGGGAGGCATTTTTCGTCTTTTACCTACCTTAGGCTTAGTCCACTTCTTATGGAAAGACACAATTTCATGGAATTTGAACGGTTTGTCAAGAAAATGCACGGTAAAGCACTGTAGACACTCAAATCTTTTAAATATTGTCCAATACAAGTATTCAGATTTTATTTTATTTTATTTTACTTGATATCTTTCTCGATTAAGCACCCATTTGGTAGGGACAGAATCAACCTCCCTGTTTGCCTTGGAAACAGATTTCCTTCAGCATGGATTTTACTGAACCAATCTGCATATTCTTGAGATCATTTGAAAAGGTGTAAAGAATAGGTCAAAATCCTGGACTTGCATAACTGGCTTCCTTAGACACTAATTTTTTTTTTTTTTTGATAGATAATTGAAGTTTATTAATGAAAAGAAAAGAAACAATGTATTCATGATGGTGAACCCACTGCACTTGTAACAAATACAAACAAATCAAAGAGAAGAACTAACAAACATAAGAAAATCAGAAATGGAACACTGTGTGAACTCCCAAATACGAGACCATTCAAACAAAGTCCCAGCTAGCATAGACCTTAAGAGATCTATAGGTCTCTCAATTTCTTCAAAAACTATGAAATGATTTCATTTGATTGGATACCAAGCACTGAACTTCTTACTACATCCATTCAATGGATTCCAAACTAAATGGACAAATGACTGGTTTTTGAATTGCTTAAAACTTTTATGTGATCTAAAGAAAAATGTAATATTTATTAGACCATACATAAGAGCAGTATAGGTTATTTTTTAGGGTATTGAATTCCAGTGTTGGCATTGATTAAATTTATGAATTAGAATTGCTTCACATAATTTAATTGTTACCATTCTGAATGTGGTCATTTGTGGGAATTTTAACTTAATGTCTCGTTTTCACTGCAGGGGAAGAAGTTCTTGATCTCCAGGTATAGTGGGATAAAGTCTCTCCAAAATATGTATTATTTATCTCTTCCCCACAAAAATATTGGGGTTACTGTGTTGCAGATTACGGGAATAGTATTTTTGCTATTATCTATACTAGGTAATTGACTGCTAGATTGGGCCATTTTTTTATCAAATACAAAGCCCAAACAAGATGTACAAGTAATTAATAGATAGATTTAATGTAATCATTTTTTAACGTCATCCTCTTGAATGAATCAAGTAGAATCTTCATCAGTGAATTAGATTATTGTTGCACCCCATGAACACTTTACCTAACATGTTAGTAGTTTGGTGGAAATATTTTGTTTGCGGTTATGTTGTGTTTTAATAGGGCAAAACTTAGGTGCAATACATTAGATTTCTCAATTAAATTCAAACAATTGGTTGTATTGATTAATAAAACACAAACAATGTCATTATTTTGAATGACATTAAATTTAGTACAGGCATGTGTATGCATTTAATTAGAAAAACTAATGTACTGCACCTAAGATACTTAAGATACTGGATCTAAATTTTGCTCTTATAAAATAATATTTCTTAACTAGTCTTCATATAGTCACTTTATTTGCAAATACACTTCGTGCTTTGTGAATCTCAGGCCCTCTTAGCAGAATTGTTTTCATTTGAAGTTTTTAAGATGAGAATAATGCTGATTGACCTTTCCAAGGTAAGCTTAAGAAACGTGACATACGTTTGTGATTAGGATATAGGAAATGATAATGATCCTCCATTCTAAATTTTCATCCTCTAAATGGTTGGAGTTAAAAGGCCAACTTCTAAAACAAGGTGGTAGTTTTGGGTTTGGCTTCCCTTTTATGCACAAAAGATGATATGGGTACGACATTTGTTCTAAAATGATCACGTGTTAGCCATGTGTTCTATCTGGTGCTTCTATACACTGATGGGAAATCTCACCCAGTAAAATATTATTACCTACTATAATGCATGTGACAAACTTACTTATAATAGTAGACATGATCCTATTATCCCTAAATGGTTATTTCTTATCAATATTGTTAGGGTCATATTTTCTATGTAATTGGTTAATCCTTTGACAAAACACACTTTACTTGTAATTGGTAGATCTAAGTTGAGTTTAATGTATAATGTAGTACCTAAGCCCAATGGTACTTCCTGTGCAGGGATTGGGCTCCCAATCTATTTGTTAGTGGGTATTCCTGAACTCTTACTAGGGTAAGTTTCAAATGTTGCCTTGATAGCCTAACTGTATAACCTTTGTACCTCTCGTGCTTAATTCCCTCTCTTCCCTAGTATTTTTCCTCTCAACATCTCTCTTGTTTCTCACACCCCAGTTTCTGCCAACCAACCCTCTCTCATCCATCCTACCTCCCATTTTGTGGTCTCCCCTTAGTAGGGACCTAGATGATTACCTTTCCATCTTTTCTCACGTGGCTCCCACTTCTGCTTATAATCCTTAGTAAATTGGTCCATTATGAGGATTCTCTTGAAACTTACACTTGACGCCGAATAGTGCTCAGCAACAGATTCCCCCGAAGCATTACCAGCGTTTGAAGACCAATCCGAGTATTGGCTGTTACCCCTTCGATCATCCCTAACCCATTCATTGATACTGGGCCGAGCTTAGTCCAATAACAGTAGGCCATTTTTGAGCACCGATCTTATGTCTTTGTACTATTGCTACTGGGCTAGGCCCATCCTAACAACAATGGGCCCGATTGTGGTCACCGATCCCATGTTCCTACATATCAAGTATTATGTTGTTTAAACATATCAAGTAGTATCATTAAAGACATAAAGACTGATCCAATAAACAAACGAAGAAAAGTTGTTTCATTAAAGCTCAACACAAGTTCGATACAAGCTGCTATCGAGGATTAATGAGGAAGCTCAACATAATCTCGACACAAACTCGATCTATCGAGAATTACGATTTCAGATTTCTCAGATCTGAAATTTGACCCATAATGACTTGAATGATTAGGGTTTCTCTCTCTACAACCCTAGTCATATATAATGCTTATTTTAAAAGTCATCACTAACGAAAACAAAGACCAAGAACTCATATTCTTTGTGTGAAGCTACAATGTTTGTGCACCTTAGGGTTTTGTAATCAAGTGCTTTCTGATCTTCATTATTCATGAAGCGAAAAACTTTGCAGCCAACAACAATCGATCAAGTTGCTGGAATTAGTCACGTACTGGGATCTGTGCTAAGGAGTTAATCACAGATTGGAGATATATGTAACAAAGGGAAAAAGTATGCTAGAAGATCAAGTCCAATTGAGTATTGGAGCAAAAGTTCAATTGTAGGTTGGTATTTTAGGATAGTCCTAGGTAGTGATAAGATTCCTTATACTTGTAACTACTTGATTATTGATTAGTGAATTCTTGAGAGTGGTGATCTTAAATTCACTTGGTGGGAGTTTTTGCCTTGCGAAAGGTTTTCCTCATCTGTCAACAAATCACCGTGTTAATTTAATTTCTACTGCAATTAGTTTATTTGGTGATTTGTTTGGTGTCTCTATGATTTGCATATAATTTGACCTAATTAATTAAATTGAGTAATTAAATTAATTAACCGAGATCAATCTATTTTAACTCAACAAATATCTCTCACAATATTTTGCCATAGATTCCACTATGATTCCTTTTTCATTTTCTTTTTATTTAAAAAAGATATTAATTTTGGCGTGGAAATATCATTTCTGGTGACAGAAAATCTACCTCACAAAAACCAAATGTCTTGAATCCCTATGTTTTTATTACTATCTTATTAAATGATCTGCAACGGCTTAAGCTAAAGTTAAGACTTAGGTCCAAGACTATAATTCGGTGTAGCAACTTTTTAAAAAATTTTAAAGCTAAGGTTTTTATTACCTTCATACACTTCATCAAATGCTAGCATATACCATCCAAAAAAAAAAAGATAGCATGTGCTCTCGACCAGCATTCACCAGCTGAATGCTTGCTGAACCTCAATACTTTAATTTCGTTATCAGAAAGGATAAAGAGTGCAATGACAGAATCACATTTTCATTAAAAATAAAAAATCTTTTTACATTTGATCAAAGTGAGACGAACATGTACAGCCTTCAGGTCTATTATCAGATATCCCCATATGGATTGTAACCCAACATAACTCATGAACCCCTTACAAAAGGGTTTGTTGATATGAATGAAAGAATGATTTTTGTAAAGCTAAGTTACAGTATGAAAATTTTTCAGAACATTTTATGACTTCTTGAACACCATGTGACCAGAATCATCCTCGTCAAATAGACGCTCCACAAATCCATCCCAACTTTCCCTTCTTCTATTGAAGGATAAGATTTCCTCTCTTGACTTGGCAGAATTCTCACCTCCTTCCGTTTCATGAAATGTTCCATATGTATGAGGTGAGAATGCTTGAGGGATATCCAAAGCAATGGCTCTCTGAAGTGCTGCCTTGTATTCCTGGCTGTGTTCTCGGGCAAGAGACTCCTGACGTTTCATCCTCTGCTTTGTTGGGATTGCCATAATTTTATCTTTCTCCCGCATTAACTGAAGTCAAGAGAAATAACATTTTTAAACCACTGCAAAGAAACAAAATAAGCTCTTGATCTCAACCACTTAAACAAAAAGCGGTACTTAGATATACATGTCTACTTTAAATTCACTATAAAGACATTGGATTAGTGTTTATAAGAGAGTCAGTTAAGAATTGATAACATGGAGAATTCTTGGAATACTGAAAAAGAATTTAATTGATTTAAACTAGCCATAACATAATTTATCAAAAAAAAACTAGCCATAACATAGAGATTCATATGAACATTGCAGCAGTAGCAGAACCCATATGGCATGAAAATTGGAACAGGATAGTGTTCTACTTAAGCTTGTGAAAGCCATTTGATAAACAAATATAAGCTTGTAAAAGCCAAATAGATTTATCAAATGATAAACGATAAAAAAGGGCATCTATAGAAAAAATAATCAAATAAATGGTTTGCAAGAGCAGTTTTCAAGTGCCTCCAATCCTTCATATTTAAAGCTTGGATGTAGGAGCTAAGAATTTAGGCACAGTACCATCAAAACCCAGGCAGGGAAAGGGAAAGGCTTGTAAGATAATCCCATGGATACTTGGGCGCTTGTAAGAAACTAGCTCAACTGTGTATGTGTAAGTTCTATGTATTGAACAATTCTCATATGATTTTAATAAATGCAGCTGAATAAACATGGAACCGATATGATTATGTAATTTCCACAATGCTTTGTGATAATAAATGTCTTCTCTTTCACAACGGCCAAATAAAATGGTATTTGCATCCTAACTTCAAACGGGAACAATATTGGGGAGATAGACTTGTTTCTATTTACCAAATTCTATTGATGATAACTTACATCAAGAGCCCTTTGTGATTCTCTCTCAACCCAAATGAGAGCATGGTCAGAAGTTGCATTGCAAGAGAGAACCACGTGATCAAACCTCCCATCGACAGGTACCGCCGTCCTCACAACTGGTGGAAATCTTCCTAACCTGCAACATGGAAAGAAATTGCACATGAAGCACCAAACTGGTGCCATAATTTAAAATAATCCCAGCCCAAAGGGTGGATATGATGTATATATCATTCAATAACAAAATTTATTTATCTAAAATTCATAGATATTTATATGAAATTGTTTCATAAATGCCCTAAACAAGTTTAAGACAGTTGAATTGAAGCACCCCATAACTTTGCATCATGGCTACTGGCTAGTATCAAAGTTGGTCCTCTGGCTCTATTTGAGCTCAGTGCTTGATAGCTGTGAATCCACAACATCGTGCTTGGGATGGGTTCATAGGTTCTTCATGAGGTGATGTCAGGTGGCACAGATCAACTTTGGTGAAGCCAAATCCAGACTCCAGCATATCATGTTACCCCACCCACCCCAAAAGAATCAGGGAAGAAAATATTTTGTCGTTCCAAAAGATGGTGCCCATACAATGTGCCCCGAAGAGCACCAGCAAGCGACATCAATCTCCCAAAAGATGGTGCCCATACAATGTGCCCCGAAGAGCACCAGCAAGCGACATCAATCTCCCAGGAGCTAGCCCCTCGCATAAAATTTTTATACAAACATAGCAGCTAGATACCTACTCAGAAACAATCACTAATCTCATCAAACTCACTTCTATATCCCACCCCCAAAAAAAAAAAGTTATCTTCCTCTCACTTGCTCAAGTTGCTCTGTGACAGTAATCATCAAGATAGTGCATCTTCCTAATTGACCTAATGTTTGGGATCATCATGCTCAATATGAACCTTATTATACCTTAAGGGTTTCCGCTCGACAATGTGATAGAGGCGACCAGGTGCATAGAGCCGCCTTGGATCTTTAAGCAGCTTCTCCTCCAGGGTACATGTATCCTTCAAGCACATTAGGCACAATAAACATGGCAAACTGTCCAAATGAAGGAAACCAAACTTAGAATCTCACCTGGATGGTGCACTCTGAATAGTATCAGAAAATAAATGAGTAACAGACTAAAAATACATGTGTATGAAAGAATTTATTTTGTGCAACAATTATTCATGGTTTCCTCAAGGAGCTCCCAATAAATACTGGAGCCTCACTTCGTTCAGAGAAAATAAAGAGGGATACATCTTTGGTGTGGTTGGGAGTCTTGGGACCAGACCATAAAAAAGAATGCTTCCAATTTCACAAGCAGATGAAATACAAACTTTGAAAGAATTATTTATGACTCTCTCTGTCTCCCCCCTCCCCCCAACCCAAAAAAAAAAGAGGGGGGAAGAAAGAAAACAATGATTATCATTAAAAGTTGAAAGAAATTTATTCTGTTTTACAGTGCAAGCAGTGTGCTTTCACCATCTGTCCTCAGATGTACAAGAAATCAGGAGTTCAAGTCTTTAAATTCCATTCCCCCCTCCCCCCCACCCCAAAAAGGAAAAAAAAAAAAAAAGAGGGTAAATCTTTATATATGCTATAATCAATACATTCCAAGACTGATAGAAGTCATGAAAATCTGTGTATATGCTACAATCAATACATTCCAAGACTAATAGAAGTCATCTTTTCCTTAAGTTCCTCCCACAATGTCGGTGTCTTGGTTTGATGATAAAGAGCTATCATCAGGAGCAAACGCCATAAGTTGAAACTCTAAAAAAAAAAGAATCATGCATGCTAGGAACTACCAAATGAAAGAATGGTGACTATGACATACTATTTTTTACCAGATAAGTGATTTGAATACATCTTCCAGGGCAGTGGTTGTCCGAGGTAAGAAATCATCCTGGTTCATTAAAACAACTCTTATTAAAAACAATAGAACATACAATCGTCCATATGCAAAAAGGTCATCAATATAAATTGTAATGTAATACTGGGAAAGAAACTAACTTTTTTTGACATTTAAACCCTTAACTAATGCACCCATATTATGTTTGCAAACCCATCCTGCTTATGGTAGCTAACTTGATCATCAAATTTATGACATGTGCTTTGTAAGAAGATTTGCTGCTCGTCTAATAGTACATCCCTTAACACATTCATCTCTGGCAAATTAGTTATATAATTCTAAGGAGTAATGAATCAATGATTCAGTAAATGCTTTGGTGGTAAGATATTTGTGTTGACAGAAGATTAATACAAGTAATAGTCTTTTACCATTTCAAAGTGTGACAATACATTTACCAAAATTATTAGATGATGAAAAATATGAAAAATATTACCATATATCACTTTGAGTTTTTGACTATGTCATGATGAAGACAATATGCACAACTAAACCTGGTCCACTGAAAATGTCACACTTCTATTCCAATATAAGTCAATATTAACCAAATTACTGATGGTAAGGCACCCAAATCTACAGTGGAATCTGATGATCGTACCTGGAGTACAACAGAACTGATAATATCTGCATATCTGACAGCCAAATTTAGTGACATACACCGAGCAGGAGCTACAGCATAGCATCTGATCCTCTTTCTCTCAATGTTTCCCAATTTACCCAGATTCTGAACTACCACCAATGTCAGCAATGCTACCACCCCTGCTCCTAGGGAATGACCAGTAAATGTCAGGCTATAATTTGGATTCTTTTCAACCAATTCTCTCAAAACCTCACACTCTGCATCAAAAACCCACTCTGCTGCCTTTAATAAGCCATTGTGGACATACCCACCACCAAATTTTGTCTGCCCCAGTTTGTTATCTAGCAAAACTGCATAATCACTTTCCTTGGCTAAATTTAGTCCCCTAACTGCCAGGATTATATCAGCATTATCATGGTCAAGGTAAATCATATAAGGAGTAACACGGCCTAAAGTATCTTCATAATCTTTACGCAAGAATACCCAATCGGGATTAATTCCATAGCCTCCAGGGGGAGCCCAAAGTGGGTTACAAATATCTTCTTCATAGCCAAATAAGATTAGGCGACAAAGGCGAGGCACATTCTCAAATTCTTCAGCAGTGGCTAGGCCCCAGTTTTCACTTTCATGGCCTGCAGTATAAAGGCATTTCTGCCACACCCAACGAGCACAGGCCAAACAGTACACACATTCAAGGATGGGAAGTCCACAGACGATTGACATAGATGCCTATAAATCAAGCATGTTAACAGATACCAAGGAATATGAGTCTGTGAATTCGACAATGAAAAAATATACAAGTATAAATCATAATTGAAATTTTCCTAGAAATGGAAAAATAATGTGTTCTCATTTATTTGAAAATTGACTTAAAATTCAACTGAGTTTAACAAATATTTTGAATCCTAAAGAAGTTTCCAGCTAAAAATTAATAAAAATAGATTTTGATATTAGTTATACTGATACAAATAGAAAATATTAAATAATATGGAAATCAATATGTGGAATCTATAGTTTAAAAACCTTAAATCGGCAACTCAGTAACAAACATGACCTTGCAGCAGATGAAAGTTATTGGAACAAATACTCCAATAGCAGTAAATATGAAGACTGAGCTAACTGAGTCAAACAACAAGAAACTGAGCACTTCATGGAGGGTTTTAAGGAGTAATCAAAGAAAAAGATATACAAACTTACAAAGCTCAAGGTGCATGTACTACTTCACACAAAACAGCAATTCTGAATTTCAAAGAAGACCCATTTGTGGGAATATGAATTGTGCACAGAATCGAGTTTTAGCTAAAGAATACAACTTTCAACCAATATGGATCAACCCCAGTTGTGGAAAACTCAAATTGAAAGAGACCCAGGTTTTAGAACTTTAAAACAAAGACTTATTAGGTTTGTGGGCATAGGGTTTTTGGGAACAAAAGCAACAAATATCAGCAGCTGTACACAGACACAGGCATAATAAAATAATTCCTTGGACCCCTTACAAATTATTATAAAAACAATTAAAAAATCATATTTTGATTAAAGAAGACTGGAAGTTAATAACAAACTGAGGTTTTGGAGGTGGTGCTGAATTGGGAAAGTTAACTTAAAGCTCAAAGACAAAAGAATTATACTATATAGAATAAAAATAAAAACGAGAATGAAAAAAGAAAAAGAAAAAAGGGGGACTGAAAGAGAGAGAGACGAGGAAGACAGAGTTTTTTTTTTGAGAATGACAAGGAAGACGGAGTTGAGTTGTCAAGTTTGGCTGTGGTGTACGTACCTGCTAGTCAAACATTTTTTTTTTTTTTGGGTTGGCTTCAAGAATCTACCTTGCTTCAATGCTCTAGATTCCATATGCTTGTATGAGGATTTTTTTTAAAAAAAATAACTATAAAATTTAAACTATTTCATTAGTTAGCAACGTTTCTAAACTATTTAGGTATTTAACAATTCGAGTTTGTCAACCTCGATTTCACTGTAGCAAATCGAGTTTAAGAGACTCGATTTCCACCATCTTCTTCCTTCTTCTTTTTCTCTTTCTTTCTTTTTTTTCCCTCCATCTGCCATGCCCCTAAAAACCCAAGTCAGTTCTTCCTTCTTTTCATCTAAATCCATTTCTCAAAATTCCAACCCAAATCACGATCTCAATCGAAGCAAAAATCCAAACCCCTCATCTAAATCCATTTCTCAAAATTCGAAACCCAAATCACGATCTCAATCCGAGCAAAAATCCAAATCCAAAAATCATGATTTCAGCACCGGAGCGCCATTGGTTTATCTCTTGATTTGTTTTCGGTTTTTTCTGGGTTCGTCTATCTGGGATGGAATATTTTCTGTTGTGGGTTTGTGTTTTCTAGGTCTGTTAGTGTTTTCTGGGTTGATTGACTGGGTTTTTTTTTTTTTTTCTGGTTGGTTTGCTTGTGATTTCTGGGTTGCTATTCTAGTTTTCTGCGTGGGTCTGTGTTGAGTTTTCTTTTCTAGGTTGTTGCATTTTCTGGTTACTGCACATTTTCTGGTCGCTGCATTTTTCTGGTTGCTGCATTTTTTCTGGTT
Organism: Castanea sativa; assembly: GCF_040712315.1. NCBI lineage: Eukaryota > Viridiplantae > Streptophyta > Magnoliopsida > Fagales > Fagaceae > Castanea > Castanea sativa. Next base: position 56,797,071 of record NC_134018.1, on the reverse strand, counting down.
TCTGGGTTGCTGGTTGCTGCGCATTTTCTGGTTTTTCTGGTTTCTGGTTGTTGCATTTTCTTGTTTTTGGGGTGTATCTTGTGGTTGGGGAACTCGAGTCTCTAAGACTCGAGTTCCACGCGGATTTCAGTCTTTAAAACTCGATTTGCTACAGTAAAATCGAGTCTCACAAACTTGAATTGTTAGATACCTAAATAGTTTGAAAATGTTGCTGACTAATAAAATAGTTTGAATTTTATAGTTATTTAAAAAAAAAATCCCCTTGTATGACGTTGGTTTGAGGGTTTAGGAGCTGTTTGGCAGAGAGTACTTTGAGCAACAGTTTTAACATTATATGTATTTTTACACACCCACACGTATTTTCAAAAAATATAAACAATGTTACTAGAACAACATTACCAAATGACCCTTAATTGCTGAAAATAAAAAGATTATTTATATTTTATTGTGGATAAAGTTTGGCAACATCTAGTCTAATAAGACTACAACTTTGTTGAATGTGAATTTTGATTATTGGAATAACATTTTCTTCTTATATCTTCCATGTTTATTAAAAAACAAACTTGATTATTTATATTTTATTATGGACAAAGTTTGGGAACAAGCTTTACTTGATTGTAGTATAAGACTACAACTCCACTTATTGGGTGTAAATTTTGACCGTTGAGATTACATTTTCTATTTATATCCTCAATGTTTGCAAAATTTTCAGAATAGCAAATATTTAACTATGTCATCAATTAAATATTTAAATTTCAAGTTTTTATAATATAAAATTATGCTCAAAATTTAATTTTATAAATCAAATAATAAATAAAATCTGATTAACATGAAAATTTACATGTGCTTTAAGAATATAAAGAAAGTACAATCAATAGTTAGATGAAAATACAATCAGAGTGTTAGATTTTCAAAACATGTAACTATGTTACAACCAATTTGTAGCTAAACTTTGTCCATTTATTATTTAGCTTATTAGGCTAGTTCAAGCCAAAATCTATATAGAAATATTAAATCATTTTAGTTTAAACATAATAATGTTTTTGCAAACAAACTCCTAAGTATGATATTTGCTTTAAGTACATATAATATTATATTTTATATCTATATTATATATAAGAGGATTCCTCTATTTCAACAGGATTTTTATGTGGTTCAAAAATACCTTCATTAATGAACGGTAACTTCATTTAGAAATAAGGTCATAAATGTCAAATAACAAATTTCATTTTGAATTCAAAAAGAGAACTCCTAAAATATAGGATTTTTTCTTACTGCTTATCTCTAATGTTTATCATTTTTATTTGTTTGAAAAATAAAAATATATATTTCTAAATTATAATAGATGTAAATTATTAATCTTTACCAAAAAAAATATAAAAAAGCCTCTAAGCATGTGCGCGAGCGCGTGCTTAGAAACGAGTGTTTATATATGTGCATGTATAGTATTGTTTTTATATAGACTTGTTTTTGTTTTTATAGGAATATAAACTATATTTTATTGTTTACTTTTTTTTTATAAATAAGTTCATAAAATATCAAATTATTATTTATGTATTCATAATAGAAATACATCATTTTGTAATAAAATTATATATGATTTTTATAAAGTACAATGTAGGACAATTTTATTTTTATATATTCACGAACGAAAATAATTATATCTAATTAACTTAAATAATAAATTTTCAATTATAATTTAATTATTAGTTATTATGTTAGATTCGTGGAGAGATAAAAAATTATGGACGTAATATTTACTATATTAAAAAAAAAAGTTAATCAGTGAACAAAATCGATATTGTTTGACAATAAATAAATGAAACTTGAATATGTAATATTGTTTGATTATTATCTTGAGCTCAAGTCGTGTTCGAAATAAAACTTATTTAAACAGTCTTTAACTTTTAAAAGAAAATTATGAATTCTAGATGTCTTTTTGGGGGAAAAATAAATGAAATAAAATATTTTTCAACCCACTAAAAAATGCTTGAAGTTGTCTTTAAAACTAAAAAAACTTTAACACTAAAGTTGAAATTTTGAGTTTTTAGGGGTCATATTTAATAAATTCATAATTCAAAAGTAAAATTCACTATAATTTGCTAAATACTCCAAACACCAAAAAATAAGTTTCAATTAAAAAGGGAGCAAATTCCAATGTTATCTAGTGTTACTAGAGCGGATCAAAATTTTGTAACTTTAAAAGGCAAAATCAAAATTATCTCAAAATGTTATTAAGCATATAATTTACAATTTAATCTATAACTTAAGTGTAATTTCTTAAGTATTGTAACTTAGGATCTATAATTCAACCTAGTAGAATGTTTGCATTGACAAATGGAGTAAAAAATATGCAGTTATTAAATTCAACTATATAGGTTTTATTCACTAATAAAAATCTAACAGTTCAAAAATTTTTAATATTGATTATTTAAATTTTTACTATTTTGAAGTTATATGAGAACATAAAATAATGATTTCAGCTGCTTTGATTGATTTTTAAGTGAAATCATGTTTTGAAAACACAATTTCAACACTTAAAAATCTGTTTTATACTTTGTTCGATGAGATGTAAATGAAAAAATGGGAAGAGAAGATATTTCAATTTCCTTTGCTTGGATAAAAGAAAATAGAGGAAAGGAAGGAAATGTGAAGAGAAATGATTTACATGAATCCAAGCATTTTTTTTTCTTTTTTCACTCTCCCTCCAAATCTATAAAATTACTCATATATCCTTAAAAAATAATTTATAAAGATAAAATATTAAAATAATATTTTGTTATTATTTATTGGATTCTTTACATAGTTAAACACTCAATAATATTTTGTTAACACACTAGTAAACGATTTTAACATAGTTTTTTTTTTTAATTTTTAATATAAGATAAAAATTCTACTTTAGAATTATCTAAGTGTATATGGGTGAAACTTCCTCTCGGAGACTTAAATCTCGGCCCATACTCTCCACACTCCACAAACACTTACACTTGTAAAGTGACCATGTGCCCAGTAATGATTTTAATATTTTGGTACTTATGTTAACACACTCAATATTTTGTTAACTATGTTAAAAAAGCTCCCAAATAATTTGGTAATTGTATTAATTTAAATAACTATTATTTAAAAATAATATTATCTTGCAAATTTTAGCCCCCAAAGCTATAAATTGATCCCAAATGACACAAAACCCCAAAACTTTCTAATTTCTTCTGATACACAGTAAGTCCCCAAAACCCTTTTCTCAACACTTCCCCTTTTTGATTCTGAAAACTAATACTATTTATTTTCTAATTTTTTCAGATCTCAAATGCTATCTAATGTTAGAAGAGTAGATATAATTTTGAAACTTTAGGAGGCAAAATTAAATTATCCCAAAATTTAAGGGTATAGTTTATATTGTAATCTATATCTTAAGTATATTTTCTTAAGTGCTATAACTTAGGTTCTCTAATTGAATTAATTAAGTTAGAATGTTTGTATTAACAAATGGCGTAAAAACTCTATTGTTATTATTAGTATTATTAATAAATCCGACTATATATGCTATTGGTTAAGGAAACCCAATGGTTAAATTTTTAATATTATTGATTTAAATTGATACTATTTTTAAGTTATTTTGAAGTTATTTAGGAATTTTTTATTTATTTTATTTTATTTTATTTATTTATTTATTTATTTATTTATTTATTATTATTATTATTATTATTATTATTATTATTATTATTATTATTATTATTGTGGGGTCAATGGGTTCAGGAATGTGTGTTGGGCTAAAGGCCTAATCCGAGGACACTAAATAGTCCGAAGATATGATAATGTTAGCCCAAGGGATATTGCTGATGGATGAAGAGGCGAGGTCAGAGTAAGATTGTCCAAGAAGATGATTCGAGGAAGAGTATGTCCTCAGCTAATTAAAGTCGAGATAGAGAAAGGTTGCTCGACGTCCAAAGACGATATTCTGGGAAATCCTATAAATAAGGATAAGCATGGTGGATGTAGAAGATAAGAAGAAGAGTTACGAAATATCTAGGATAAAGCTGTTACCAACGCATTGAATGCTTTGTAGCTAACTCTCTGGCCGCATTAATAGGGAAGTGATGCATGAGTATCAGGGTTCAGCCTTACAGCTGCCTCCAAAGACTTCAGGGATAGGTTAATGGGACAAGTATCTAAATTAGGAATTTGATTCATACGTGAAGGATGGGGAGAAGAAGGAGGATGATATAAAAAACAAAGGAAGACATTCAAAAAGGGGGACCGAAGACGAAAGAGAGAAAACACTGTACACTTTTGCTTTCATAATTGTAATCTATTTTTGAAAGAGTGAAAGAGAATATCAATCATCCTCGGCTTGTGTCCGAGGATAATTTCTATTACATAAACAGTCCCGTGTATATGATGTTGCAATTTAGTCTATCACTCTTATTATCCAACATCACTAGAACTTAGATTTTAAGTCCACTCTCTACAAATTTCATTGTATTGGGCTTTTTGGGCCTATCCCATTTTTACTTTTGGGGTCAGGTGCAAATTGTGACCTTACAATTATTATTATTATTAGGGTCCGATTAATGTGAGACCTAAGCCATCCATTTTTTGAAACATTTATGGGGAATTGAAAAAGTTGTAAAACTTTTTCAATTGGTATACTATTGTGTGCCCTTAGGACACATGTTAGTAAATCCTTATTATTATTATTATTATTATTTTAAATCGTGAACACAATTTCATAACTTAAAATAGTGATTTCCAAATACGATTTTAATTGCTTTAGCTAAATTTTAAGTGAAACCATGTTTTGAAAATATAATTTCAACACTTAAAATTGAGTTTTATACTTTGTTTGATAGGAAGAAAAGGGACAGAAGGGATTCATTTTTCATGGCTTAGTTTGAAGGAATGTGAAAAGAATCAAAGATGAAGGAAATGTGGAAAGAAATAGTTTCCATGAATCCCCATTCCCCCCCCCCCCTTTTTTTAACTTTTCCTCCAAATCTTGGGAAAATTACACTTTACCACTTTAAATTATACACCAGGTTATACTTTGTATCATAAACTATTCAAATGCACACTTTACACCTTAAACTACCACACTTATTACACTTTGCACTCCGATGTTAGTTTTGCGGTTAAGTTAAACGGAAATTAATAGTACATGGCTTGTACATGATATTTGCTTAAGTGAAGCATTGTTTAAAGACAAAAACACCTTCTTCATAAACAATTAAAAACAAAAACTTATTACATTTTTTTTTCCAGCTCCTTCTCTCTCGCATGCGTAATTGCGTACAACTACAGATCTAATGATTTCCGCTGAACAAAATATATACTATATAGAACCCATAATAATAGTATATTTACCATTAGGGATGGCAAAATTGGACATGACCTACAAACCCGACACGACATAACACGAAATTAGTAGGTTATGAGTTGAGACTTTAATGGATTCGTGTCATATTTAGGTTGACAATACTAACCTGTTTAATAAACGGGTTGGGTTAGTGTCCATTATATGAAACCCGTTTGACCTGTTTAAATGACATTTTACCAATATACCCTTCAAATCCTAGGTATATAAACTTATTAGTTGTTATGGTTTTTTTTTGGAAATATTATGATTGATTATTTGTGATATTGAGATATGTTTTTAGTTTTGAATGATTATTAGTGATGCAGTTACTCGTTATTTTTGAATTTTATATTAAAAATATTTATTTGTTTGGTTTTTCATAATTCATATGGTTAATACTAAATTAAGTTTTTTTTCTTGCATTTTGATAAAATCTAATAAATAGGTTGACATGACTAACCCGTTTAATAAATGGGTTGTGTTAGGCTTAAAGAATCCTGACCCGTTTAATAAACATGTTGGGTTAAGGTTGGCCCATATAGTCAAATACTTACGAGTCAACACGACACGAACTCTATACTCGAACATGAATTGTCACCCCTATTTAGCATATGATTTTTCATTTTAAAAGGAACAACAGAAAAAAGCTACAATTATAGAATGGCTTTTTGTTAACTTGGTACGTACGAGCATTTGTATGATTTTATCAAACTAATTTTAAGTCTACGCTCGGTATATGATGTAATCTCCTCCATTTTGTATATGTATACCATTTTTGAAAAAAGTTTTATTAGGAATTGAAAAAGTTTTGACAGTTTTTTCAATTCCTGATAAATTTTTTCCAAAAACGGATTTGTTAATGAATGCCCTAATGACATACATTAACTGGACCCATGATGTATTCACCATTTTGTGGTGGAAGATAATCAAATTCATTCTTGCAGAACTTTTGGCACGCCAAGATATTTCTAGAATACGATTATGTATAATGAGCATTTTATAAGAAAAGTTGATTATGTTCTAAAATATTTTGCTTTCCAGCAATGATTTGAGAGAGGGCAAGGGCCCGGAAAAATAAGGAAAAGTTTTTGTTTTAATTGATTGTGAAGTGTGGTGTTTTTGTCTTTTAATTTTGTTTCACCTCATCAAAATCATGTGCAAATCATTTACAAGTTATATGCTATTAATTTATGTTAAACTTAATAGTGAAAGTAACGTCGAGTGTAAAGTGTCGTAAGTGTGATAGTTTAGGGTGTAAAGTGTACATTCAAAATTATTAATCTGATATATAGTTTAAGATCGGGTGTAAAGTGTCATAAGTGTGATAGTTTAGGGTGCAAAGTGTGCATTCAAAATTATTAATCTGATGTATAGTTCAGATGGTAAAATGTAATTTGCCCATAAATCTTAGAAAGAATTGTTTTTTTTTAAGAGAGAGTTTCATCCTATAACAGTTTTTGGGTGTAGGCAGGAATTAAACCTCAGATCTCTTATTCAAACATTAAAAATTTTACTAATTGAGTTAACTCGAACCCACAAATCTTAGAACGAATTGAATTTTTTTAATATTACTTTTATATTATCATAATTAATTACCATAGAGTATACAAATTTATAATTTATAGAGATAAAATAGTAATATATCTTTTATTATTATTATTTTCCGTTCTCTTCCTCTTTACATCTAAAAACTTTTTTTTTTCTTTTAAGTGTTTTCCTTCCCTTTTTTTCACTTTTCACGTCTTTTTTTTTTCTTTTTTTTTTAAAAAACTAAAAAAGTTTCCAAATAATTTGATAACTGTATCAATCTTTAAATAATTACTTATCATTAAAAAATAATATTATTTTACAAAATTTACCACCTAAATATCGGCTATAAATATTAGATTCCCAAAGGTTCCTTATCTCAAGTCTCAACCACACACACACACCCACAGCATCTTCTCTTCTCCGAGGGTGAGCAGTGAGCACCTTGCTTCTCTTCCCAAACCCTTTTCTCAACACTTCCCCTTTTTTATTCTGAAACTAAATTTTCTCAGATCTCAAACTTTCCCGGAAAATCTTCGCTGGAGCCGTTTGCTCGGTGAGAAAATATGCTCCAATTGTTTCGGTCCCTGTTTGGTATCGCATTTACTGTTCATTATGTTATTTTTTAAGCTAGCTCTGTTTGGATTTCAAAATCTTTCATGCTTTCTTAGACCCGTGTTAGTTTTGGTTTAGAAAGATACTTGAATTGGAGCTACGATAAGTGTTGTGGGGGGTTTTGGTGTTTATGGTTTTCCAATGTTTAAAGCTTTTACAGCTACCAGATGGGGGTTTTCTTATGTTGGGGTTTTGGGCTTAATTCTCATCTGGGTCTTTGCATAAAAGCACTTTTGTTGTCTATAGTTTGCTCTTTTATGGTTCAACGCTGCTTGTTTGTTGTGATCTCTTGTGTCTTATATTGTTTTTGTGTTCCTGTTTGGTTGCTGAGAAAGTTGAGGAAAATAAAGGAAGTCAAATTATGACATTGATGGGGTTTTTCAATTTGGTCTGCACGAAACCGAAAGCCATACTCGACCAACCCCGAAATTTTTTATGGTGTGGGTGTGTGGAGTTTCAAGTTTTCATGGCTTCCAAAATATGGAAATTCCGGAGGATTCATAAGTTTGACTTAATTTATTTCTTTTTTCATTGGCAATCAAGCAGGATCTCGAGGGTTGCTTTAATAATGTTGTTCTTTTGTTCCTGTTTGGTTGCTCAGAAAGTTGAGGAAAGTAAAGGAAGTGAAATTATGGCTTTGATGGTTTTTCGATTTGGTTGCATAAAAACTAGAGCTTTACTCGACTGAACCTGAAATTTTTGATGGGGTCGGTGGATGGAGAGTTCAAGTTTTCGTGGCTTCCAAATGATGAAAATTCCGGAGAATTCATAATTTTGACTTAATTTATTTCTTTTTCATAGGCAATCAAGTAGGGTCACTTGATGTTTCTGTTTTCTTGAGATCCTTTCTATTTAGGCTTAATTTTATTAGCATTGATTTGAAACACACACAGTTTTCTTGTGCTAGTTTTCTTTGGAACATACTTAGACAACTTTATATGGGGTATAGATATTAATCATTGGTATGCAATCTATTTCACATTCAAAGAATGTATTCATTTTTTTATTTTTGAAATTTGGTTGATGATAATTTTTTGTTCCTTGGCATTATATTAAGGGAAAAGAATAGGAGTACAGGACTACTATCAAGTTCATATGTGAATTAATGGGAAGGTCTCTAGTGTCTACTTTAAGATCAAGATTTTTACCTGCAGTTGTTCCAACTAAACAGTCAAATAGGTTCGCATGCAACAGCTTGAGAAAAAGGATTGGTTAGAAGTCAATTCAAGTTGATGAGTTTTAACCATCTATGTTTATTGTTTTAATATCTCAAATATATTTTAAGAATTGATTTTTAAATTACCAAATTTAAAATTTAATGTAGGAAATCAAGTTTAGCTGATTTTTAGTATAGTTGATCTACTAAGTGGGACTCATCATATGGGTTCCCAATCCTTTTTTGTAATATCTACATGATTTGATATGTGATGTTAACAAAAAAAAGAAAAGAAAAAAGGGTCATGATGGGTCTCATTTAGTAGATCAAGTCTACTAACCATAAACTTAATTTGAAGATCTTTACATTGAAATTTGATAAATTTGGATTATTTTGGAAAGGATATTCAAATTGATTGGCTAAAACTCATCAAATTAACATTTGTTTTTAGTATGCTTCTTGTTTCCAAATGTAGCAATTATATCCTAATCCTTTTTTCATACGAACATGTCATTGTGGACAATTTGTATAGTTTGAGCTATCCAATGGTCAAGTTTGATAACCAAATTCCATTACGTGAACGTCTTTTTATATGTTGGAATTGTTGTTGTAAAGCATGTATTTGGATTGCAAGATTTGATCACATCGTATCCAATGTGTCAACAATATACTTAGTGTTTAACTATGTTAAAATCGTATTGGACACACACACAGTCTTTTGACATGTGAGTCTCTTGAAGAAGGTATGATACTTGATCCTCCTTAAAAAGGCGTGTTCTTGACCTATAAGAGTGGTGGTTTGTAATATTATCAATATTTGCTTTTGGTTGATATATATTTTCCTCATCCACGCAATGTGTTTTGCACTATTTTCGAGCAATGTTAGTAACACAACATTTTACACAACTTTTGTCACAACTCGCCACGTGGCAAGTTGTGAGTGGTGGAGATGTGAACCCACATGGACTCACAATTTTTTCTTCATCACTCATGGCTCACCATGTGACAAGTTGTGGCAAATGTTGTGTAAAATGTTGTGGTACTAGCATTGCTCTTTTTTTTTTGTTTTTTTTTTTTTGTTTCTGAAATAAATTATTAACCCTTTATGATTATCCAAGTATTGACTCATTAAAATATTCTATTAGAGTTGATGGAAGGCCTTGTGGAATTTTAATCATTTCATGGTGTAGATCAATTATGGTTCTAGCTATGCAATTAGGTTTTTATGCCATATTATATGAAGAAAAAGGGACTGCTTACGACCAGTGGAGGGGAATTCAAAATTATTTTGCATTTTAAGTTCTAACCATCTAACTATCATCTATTCTATATATTTGATCAAATTAGGTTGAATATTTAAAGTTAAAAAAGTAGATTAGCCGAATTTTATTACACTTTGTTCTATTTTTTATGACTAATTATGCTAATATGCTCTAGCTCAAATGGCACTTCCTTCTCCCATGAATAATGATGGAGAGTAAGGTTGTGTTGTTTATGCCTCATGTTCTAATAAGGTGCAAAATTTGTATTGTTTAGTGTCCCTGATAACATGTTGGTTTTGGGAGGAAAAAGATTAGGATATATCCTATGATAAGTCTTGTTTAATAATTTCATTTCACTAACAGCTTTACCTGAAGCCTTTTTTTTTTTGGGTTGGTTTTTGTTACTCATCACGACTGGATTTTAGCCTACTCATCACTCAGTTGTAATACTTCTAGAAAAAGAATTTTTAGATTGGATGGGTGCAAATACCAAAAATTGCCTCTCTTTCTTCTTTTTTCTTTTCTTTTCTTTCATGCTGATATGGCATGAGCATAGATGATTGTATTGTTAAACCTGTTTGAAAATCTGTGTGTGGACTTGCTGTCACATTTGGATTCCTAAGTAATTCCCGCTCTATTTTCTTGTGCTTGGGCCTTTTCAAGTTGCTGCAGCACTATTGCAAGCTCAATTGCTTTATGCTACATACGAGTTACAAGACTGGTTACAATCAAATCCTCAGTAAAGAGTTAACCTTTTTTGGGATAGTTATATGACGGTGTACTCTGTAATTACTGCCATTGTGTAGGTTGTGGTTGCTTGATTACTTGCATTGCAACTGTTGCTCATTTTGCTGTTTTATATCTTTATTATGATTTTGCCTTCATGTGTTGATTATAAATTTATATTTTGTTTGTTCCTTTTTTTTTTTTTTTGGTAATTAGATTTTGTTGCTTATTCTAAGATGTGTACTCATTTTTGGAGCTGGGGAGAAGTGGGTTTTGCTGCACCAAGATCTCTTCGTGGACTTTAAATTTTATTTTTATTTTTATTTTTTTTTAATTTAGCTGCTAAAATATTTGGAATTTTGCTCAACATTTTGACTAGATTCAAATTGTCGACTGACTTTTGCCAACAGATGTTGAATTTTCTACTATTTCTGATGTAGTTCAAGTTTGTAGTTTCTATACCAGACCCGGATATAACCTACTTCATTAGTAATTTTGCTGCATCGTGATTGATCTCTTGTTGAATCTGGTAAGCTAATGCTTGGTCAATCTATAGACTATAGTTATGCTTGACAAGGCTTGTCGATATTAAACTAAGCCTTGTCAACCTTGAAAAAGCATTGAGCAACTATCCCCAAATAATGAAATTATCAATTGTCCACTAATTCCTAGAAACTACTTCAATATAAGGATCTAAAACGAATCCACCAAAATTTAATCCCAATCATCAATTATTCACTTACTCTGAACCATTTCAATATGAACATCTCAAAAAAATGAAGAAGGAAATGGCTCCTAAGAGCATCTACATTTGTATGTGCAAATTTTTTTTCATTTTGCACATCTAAAATTTATTTTTTTTATTTTACACATTTTTACAAAACATCAACATCAGTTTACTTATTATACACATTTATTCAAATAAAATATTTATTTTTTAACACGGTGAACAATAACCATGAGAGTGAGGTGAGAAAGGAAATGAGAAAAAGAGAGTGGAGAGAAAAAAGAATAAAAAATTATTTATACGGTAAACAGTAATCATGTATATATATGCACAGTTACTGTTCATTTACAAGACCATTGTGTATATTTAGACATTTTTACAAAGACTGGTATAGGGGTTTTTGGGTTAAAATGTGCAAAATTGAACACTTTTTGTATTTTAAAAGACTAACCACGAGCTGGTGTGGTTGCTCTAAGGCTTCATAATATCCATAAAATCTTGGGTTCAAAATCTCTTGCTATCATCCTAGGCCCATTTTCATGAGATTTTTCTCTGTAATAACTTGGTGTGTGTAGGACAGAAGGATTGGATATACTCGAGAGAATAATCAGATTATCAAAAAGGTTTTGATATTCTCATTTGTATAATAAATAAAAAAAAATAATAAAAAAGAGAGTTTATGTTAGTATGATATGTGGATTTGAAAGTAAGGTATGTATATGTTAAAAAAAGAAAAAGAAAAGTATATGTCCACTTATTTAGTATTAATAAAATATAACAAAACAGAAGGTACATATAAATGTTTCTTAATACATATCACTTCAATCATTTATGATACATCAAAATGGAACTTGATACTCTTTTGAATCCTAAAATCATCTATGATATGCTATAAGTTGAGTGAATTGATATAACATAGTCAGCAATCAAAAAAGGAAGAGAGGTCTTTTACCAAAGGTTGTACGTGGATGGTAGGCAGGGATAGCAAGCTAAGCTCTAGGTACAGAAATTAGATGAAGAAAGGTCCTCCTTGATAGCTCATCCAAGGATCTTTAACATGGGAAGCTTCTAATTGGGAAATTAAGAATGTCATGCAAGACTCGGGTTGGGACTGGAACCAGATTCCTTTTGATCTCCCCTCATACGTCAAATTAATGCTTCAAGCCATCCCAATTACTCTAACAGGAAAAGGCAACAACAAGTTAGCTTGGGTTGATAATCCTAGAGGCATTTTTTATTTAAAGAGTGCCTATAGTCTTGCCATGGGTGTTGATCCAAGTCCCCTTTCTCAGCTTGCAGGTTATGGAAATCCTTGACTTTGCCTCGTATTAAAACATTCTTGTGAATGTGTGCTCACAATAGCATTGGAGTGGAGTGTCTCACGAGAAGAGGGGTGGTAAATGATGAGTATTGCCCCCATTTGTCAAAGAGAAGCAGAATCAATTCTGCATGCAATAAAGGACTGTCCTCGGGTTCAATCTGTGTGGAGGCAACTGGGTGTGCAAGCCACAAATCACGGGTTTTGGATGTCAAATTTACAGGAATGGTTGAAATACCAATGGGAAGATGAGTAATAGCTTCCTTGTTGGTAAACCTCCTTGGAAAAGATTTTTCATTTTGCTGTTTGGAATATTTAGGGTATGTTTGGTAACTGTTTTTCTCCTTATTTTTTGTTTTTAAAAACAATTTTCTATTTTTGAGACTCGAAAACTTGTTTGACAACTCAAAATAGATAGATAACAAAAATTGTTCTCAAAACACAAATTGTGAAGAAAATTGAAAACATGCAAAACGTAGTTTTCAATTTCTACTTTTCAAAAGTCAATAAAAATACGCATTAAATTTAATAAACTTGTCTTATTTAATGAGTTAGCATTAGAGTTCAAATCCTAGTAACAACATATTTTAGTATTTTTTATTTTTTTTCTTTAAAAAACTATCTTTTTAATTTCTACTAACCAAACATGATTTTGATTTCAAAAATAAAAGAAAATTGTTTTTTCATTATATTTCCAAAAACAAGTTTTTGAACATAACCTTAGAAGGCAGGAATAGTTTTGTCTTCAATATGAAGAACCAAAACCCAGGATTGGCATCAAACATAATCAATCAAACGATGGAGTTCATATATTGTGTATATTCGCCTAGAGGTCTGGCACGCAATATCATGAGAAGAGTTCAATGGGAGAGACCACCATGAGGCTGGGCAAAACTGAATATGGATGGGGCTTTCATTGGCAATCTGGGTTAGCAGGTTGTGGGGGTGTTGTGAGGGATGAACATGGTAACTGGCTTGTTGAGTTTTCCAAGAGTATTGGGATAATTAGCAGCTTTGTGGCTGAGTTATGGGGTCTTAGGGATGGGCTATTGTTATGCTATAATCTAAATATCTAGTCTCTTGTTGTTGAACTTGATGCTAAAGTGATTGTTGATATCTTTCATAACCCACACTAAGAGAATAATGTAATCTCACATATTTTGGATGATTGTAGGCAAATGGTGTCCCGGTTTCGCTAGATCTAGTTTTAGCATTGCTATCGTCAAGCTAATTGCTGTGCGGATGTGCTTGCTAGGATGGGTACTGATCAGGACCTTAATTTTATTTCTTTTGATTTTCCGCCTGTGGACATTAGGAGTATTTTGGAGGAAAATCTCACTGGTATGTTATTTAACAGGCTTTGTCTTGAACCTGATGTAATTCATTAGTTTTTTTTAATGAATCGTCTGTTAACCAAAAAAAAGATATAACATATATATATATATATATATATATATATATATATATATAAATAAAATCAAGAATATGAACATATTACTTGAGTGAATTGATAAATATATAGTTATTTCTATCAATTTAAATGCACAGTATATTCTTTTTATATTCTTTATTGCATGTGTTATTTGTACATCTTTTGACTTTTTTTTTTAATAGTTGAATAGTTGGAGTGAAGGGATTTGAATGCCATATGTTTTTGCTATAAATGCCAGAAGATGTCAACAATTGAGCTACAAGACTTGTTTTAACATAAATTGATTGCAAGTTGAAAATGACTGGGACTAAATTGATTGCTATCAAGATGTATAGACCAAATTGACAATTATCCTAAAATGTAGGGGACTAAAATGTTATTTTTCACCTTATTTCAGTTGTTTGCGAAGACAACTAAATGTGAAAAATAAATTATATTATAAACTATTTTGAAATAAATAATTAGTACACAGCCTATAGAGTGGTAGATGATAAATAAGCTAAAATGAAAATTGCACCTTCTAAATTTGCTTGAAATTCATTTTAATTTTCTAACTTTACTTTCATTCAATTGAGTCATCTAAATTTTCAAATTTATTCAATTTAGGTCTTCTGTCAAATTTTATAAAAAATTGCAATTAAAAAAAAGTTTTTCACACATGAAAATAACTTTAATATTAATGAAAATATGTTTGTAGATTTTTTATGAGAGATTTTTTTTTTCTTTTTTTTTCCTATTAGTTAATTGTATACTTAATGGAAATTTTTTAATCGAATTTGACAAAAAACCCGAATTGAATAAATTTAAAAATTTAGAGGACTCAATTGAACAAAAGTAAAATTAGAGGATTGAAATGAATTTCAGTCAAATTTAGATGACACAATTTGCATTTTAGCCTAATAAATACATGAAGATCTATGAATTTGTGTCATTATTACATGTCAAAAAATTAATATTTTGACATAAATGCAATAATCTTATTAATAAATAATATATATATATATATATATAATCTCATTAATAATATATATATATATATATTTTTTTTGATACAGGATAAAAATTATATTATAACCTAATCTAAGTGTATATGTGTAAATATTTATTTTGGAGACTTGAACCCTAGCCTTTACCCCTTCCACACTCCAGAAGAATTTTATACTTGTAGAGTGATCATTATGCTAATGGTACACGGTGTTACAAATACTATATATATTGAGTTGGAAGTCTACAGCCTATAGATAATAAATGCAATTTGTGTCATTATTACATGTCAATAAATTAATATTTTTGACATAAATGCAATATATATATATAGGCGAAAACAAAATTTCAGCCCTTACATTTCGGGGTCACAGTCATTTTGATCCCTACATTTTGGTAATAGTCAATTTAGTCCCTAATAATTCCAACTTGAAATCAATTTGGTCCTTACTGTTAACTCATTAATGAAAAATGTTTATGTGGCTAACAGATTGCACAGTTGGCACACTTCACTCTTATGTGGCTATTAAAATAATAATATAATTGGTATTTTTAAAAGCCACGTTAGGATCCAAAAAAATTGGAAACAGAAAAACAAATCATATTAGAGAAATTAAACAAAAAATTTTGAAAAGGAGGAGCTTTAAAAAATTTCCTAGTTTTAACCAATAAATCTTCCCTATAATTAAATCTCACCCAATACACCCCACGTTGTTGTATTTTTTTTTTTTTTTGGTTCCAAAATGTAACTTACATTTATGTTTTCATGTAATAAATTCATCTTACTTATTGTTCTTTACTTCTGAATTTAAGTGCAAAATATTATGCCAAAAGAGTTTTACTATAAAGAAGCAAAACAATAGAAACCCATTTAAGTTCTTAGTTCTCTTAAGTTAGTTTTTATTTTATATTTTTTTTATATTCTCAATTTTTGAACTCTTTTGTGTATGTTTTGATTATTGTATTTAATTTGTGAGTGTGTTGATTTTTTCAATTAGATTATCACTAGAAGAAAATTAGTATTAAGAAACTATTTTGTTTACTATTGTTTTGTGATGGCTATAGCATAGATTAAACATTATCCAAATAAGAATGATCAAACTCATTTCATATCTTATATTAAGAAATTAACACAAGACACAAAGAGAATTTTAAGGAAGAGAATTTTAAAATATGAAAATAGATAAACACTGATAAAGTCTAAACTTTAAACAATCAGATCTTAAAATAAATTTTTTATTAAAATCATTAACTTATTTTATAATTTAATATTACTATTTATTTAATAATTTATTTTTAATTATTTTAAACTTTTTGAGCTTACATATGAATCTTCATTAAACTGTGTATCGCACGGGAATTAGGAATGGCAACGGGTCGGGTTCGGGCCGGGTTTCTTTATGCCCAAACCCGATCCACGAGCTTGAACCCATTACCTGAACCTGCCTCATTTAATAAATATGTTTTTTTTTTCCAACCCCAAACCCGCCCCGCTGGGCTCCACGGGCCCCGTCCCGTCTAGGAATGGCAACGGGTCGGGTTCGGACCGGGTTTTTGCATACCCGGACCCGACCCGCGGGCCAAGACCCGGAACCCGGACCCGGCCCGATTATTAATCGGGTTTTTTTTCCGGGGCCCATACCCGCTCCGCCGGGCCCCACGGGCCCCGCGGGCCCCGTTTATCTTCTTGGGCCCAAATCTAGCCTAACAAAAAAATTTTTTTTTTTTTAAGCCCATTAAATTTTTTCCCTAAATTCAAGCCTATTCAAGCCATTTAACATGGCCCAAATGCCAAAATTTGGCATTTAGGCCACATTATAGGGCAACCAAATCAAACCAAATTATAAGTTAATCATAAATCAACAAATCACAACTAAGATTTTAAATCAACAAATCACTTAAAAAGCTATAAAATAAATCCCACAAGTCTAGGAAATTACAAAATGTCTTATCCTCCAACTAACAAATGAAAAAGACTAAGAAATTCTTACAAAATGTCTTATCCTCCATAACCGGGTTTTTATCCGGGGCGGGTTTCGGGTCGGGTTTCGGATTTTTTTATAAAACCCGAACCCGCTTCGAGTTTTTTTTAAAAACCCATACCCGACCCTATTCTTTATCGGGCCGGGTAAAATCCGGCCCATTAGGGTCGGGCCGGGCCGGGTATCCGCGGGTCGGATCTAAATTGCCATCCCTAGTCCCGTCATGCCATGCCCTAAATCACAACACAAATGCAGATATCAAAAACACAAGTTTCAGATATATGAATTTCCCTTTTAAAATCACAAATACAAACACAAATCCTAATACAAATACAAACATAGATTTCATAAAGAAAAAAAATTCAGATTTTCCCTTTCAAAATCACAAACACAAATGCAGATCCTAACACAAACATAAACACAGATTTCACAAACACAAAATTTTCTGATTTTCCCTTTCAAAATCACAAACACAAACATAGAAATCCTAACACAAACACAAACATAGAAATCACAAACACAAAAATTTCAAATTTATGATTTTCCTTTTCAAAATAAAAAACACAAACACAAACAAAGAAAAAATAATGAAAGACGAAATGAACCAAAAAAGAAGAAAGAAAAATCACGGGCGTGAGGCTGAACAAACAAAGACTTGAGGTTGAATGAGGCCATGGGGTCGTGAGGTTGAGCGAGGCCGTGAGAGAGTAGTTGAGCGAGGTCGTGAGGGGGGGCTGGTGGCAGTGCATGAGAGCTTGAGAGAGAGAGAGAGAGGGCAGTTGAGTGAGAGGAGTGTTAGAGATTTCAGTAATATATAGGTAGGGTTTGATATAAGTGACATATATATAGGTAGGTATTTTAGTAATTTTACTTTAAGTTTAAACGGGTTGGGTCGGGTTTGGGTTCGAGCCGGGTTTTTACCCAAAACTCGAACTTGACTGAGACTCGCTTCGGGTTTTTTCTTAACCCAAACCCGGCCCTATTCTTTATTGGGTCAGGCCGAGCCGGGTACCCGTGGGTCGGACAGAAATTGTCATCTCTAATAGGAATAATACTGGTATAGGAGTATTTCAGGACTTTTAGTAAAAATTCATTAAATCTAATTTCATTTCTTCAAATTTTTCTCAATTTTGAAGGAATGAAAATTTGAGATTACGAGAGAATAAAAAAGAATGACTAATGAGAGTTCACTCCTAATTTCACTCCCTCTATTAAATCTCCCAAATAAAGAAAAAAAAAATCTAAAATTATCCCTTCAATAACTTTCCCTCCTTTCAAATGAGGAATATTCTTAGATACTTTAAGAGCATCTCACATTCATAGTGAATCTCACTGTAAATTCAATCAGTAAAATGTGAGACCAAAAAAAAAAAATTTCATGCTTGGAATCTAAGAATTACTCCCCAAAACAAAACTAGTAAAAGACAAAAGTGAGTTAATTGGCAACAACAAATCTTTGCCATATCTGTGATGGGCCATTAATGTTTGACCCTTTGAAGTCTCAACAACCAAGTTGTCGAAAATGAATGGGGTTAAGTCTAATAACTCAAACATTTCTATAATTTTATGGCAACTTTGCTATGAAATGAGCCGTAATTGGTGGACATAAGCGGTGGACATAAGATAGTGAGCTCATATGGTCCATAATTTCACCATTCATAAATTCTTACGCAACAAAATTGTGACAAAGTTGTTAAAAAGTTTGTAGTCCTAAAAATATCACCAATGATTGATTTCTCTTCAACTCTCTCAGATAAGGAGGGCCCCACACAGTCGGAGAAAGCATCCACTTCCATTGGCTAGATCACATCAAGCAGTGCAAACTGTTATCCTACACCGCGAAACACCAAACCCCTAACCTTTTCTCCCTACATGTATAGCATATGATTACTCTGCTTCTTCTTATAAAGAGCCGGAACGGAACCGCTGTTGACTATTTACCGCTTTCTTATTTTAACGTCTCTCTCTCTCTCTCTCTCTCTCTCTCACTTTCACAATTTTCCGTTGCTCAATCAATTTCCAATGGCTGCAGTCGACACCGAATCAGGTCAGAGAGTTTCAAATTACAAAACAAACATTAAAAAAAAAAAAAAAAAACTATGTCTTTGTTTGAATAATTGAGTTGAATTTTGAAATGGTTTGGCAGTGATGGAGTTTCTGAGCTGTGTCCCGTTGCTACAGAGGCTACCAGGCTCGTCTCTCAAGAAAATCGCTGAAGTTGTCTTTGT
This sequence comes from Castanea sativa, assembly GCF_040712315.1. Lineage (NCBI taxonomy): Eukaryota > Viridiplantae > Streptophyta > Magnoliopsida > Fagales > Fagaceae > Castanea > Castanea sativa. Next base: position 56,777,761 of record NC_134018.1, on the reverse strand, counting down.
CAAACGCTACGGTATATTACAATTCCATTTCTCATTATTATTATTATTATTATTACTATTACTACTAGTAGGTAATTGTAGTTATAGATTGAAACGTTTGTTTATGTATTTTATAATGAATTAGTAAGTTTTCTTAGCTACTAAACAGTAAAAACATTCAGAGTTTGTTCATTTCAGTGCCAATTTATGAAATTTTTTATGTTTTCTAACAAGGGATTAAACTAATACCACAATGGAGGTTCTTGATTGAGTTTCTCTTTTGGAATTTTTGACATGTTGAGTTTTTTGTAGTTAGATATTATTTTTTCGTGTGAGATTGTATAAGGATTAATGAAAAATTCTTATTGGATAATGTGGGTGTGTCTCTGTGATAGATTTATACCTTTATTCGCATTTTATGAGATAGTTTTGAAAGTTCCAATTTCATGAATATTTGAATTTTATTGGTGGGTTTTGAATATTTATACAAATGATTAATAAATTTTATTAAAATTTGGGCGGAGTGGCAACCCCGTTATCCCCGCACCTAGTTCCACCCATGCCCTTTTTGGAATTTTCTTTACTGAGCGGGGTTAGCAATGATTTTTTGTTTGTTTAATGTGTTGGGTTGTAGATCCTGGAGAGCATGTTGTTCGTGAGGGTGAAAGTGGCGATGAAGTTTACTTTATATGGGATGGAGAGGTAAGCTTACCTGAGATAATCTCTTTCTTAGAGTGATGAATATAGTTTTTTTATCCCAAAAAAAAAAATTCCTTGGAAGGATGATAAATTTAAAAGGCTGAAAGTTTAATCTCCTGGTTTACAGGCTGAGGCTGTCGGATCTGTTGCTGCTGATGAAGAAAATCGTACAGAGTTCCAATTGAAGCGATATGATTATTTTGGTTATGGTTAGAAATTGTATTCTGTTTTTGTTTTAATTTGTAAGCTATTTATTGTTGTCATTCAGCCAAATATGAATATGTTGGTAATTTAGTTTATTATTGTTATCATCTACAGAGTTATGTTGACCGGTTCATTTTTGAAGAGTTTATATTTTATATATGGGTTTTGGTGCAATGGAGGGTGTTATTATTTCCAAAGTATCTCTATATATGACATGTTTCTCACAGAAGGGTGCATAAAGTTGTTTGTTATTTGCTATATTGGTACCTTATTTATGACAAATTGGTGGCATTGATGGTCAAAGTGGCCTTTACTCTAGTTTATCAAAAAAAGTGGCGATATATTTATGTTGCTTCTTGTGTTATTTGCATCTCTGTATATATGCCTAATATGTTGTCAAAAAATTATGGGAATAATGTGAACTTTTTGTTGCAGGCATGTCTACACTTGTTAATGAGGCAAATGTAATTGCTTTGACTAAGGTAGCTGCAAAATAAATACACTCACATGTATATCATTTATCTTTGGCTTTTGCTTTCCCATAACATATACATCATGCAGACTGCTCAAGCTTATTGAGATTTATCTCCAGAAGCTGTTTTTGTGCATGACTGTAGTGAGTTTCTAATGTTTTGTTTGTCATGGCAGCTGACATGCTTGGTGCTACCCCGTGAACATTGTAGATTGCTGCAGACAAAATCAATCTGGAATGCAGAAAAAGCCCTCGAGACATGCTCACTTGTGGAGAGTATATTACACTTGGAGCCAATAGAAGTGTGTTTTTTAACTGTTGTTTGACAATCTTCTGTTTTGATTTTGAGTGTGTACGCTTCTGCATAGAGCTTTTTCATATTGATTTTTCTTGCTAGCATATTTTGTTCAAGCTTTCTACAAGTACAACTATTCTTATTGTGTTTTTGTTATTGTATTCCTGATTACTTCTGGGTATTTTGTTTTTATGTTCACATGCTAAGCATTACAAATGAATTTTTCCTTATGAAATTATTTTATGAAAGCTCATACATTTTCATGTAAATCATATTATACTTGTCAGATCAAATACAAAGAATTGTGGATGTGTAGTTTTAAGAGGATTAAAAGAAGAAATTCATAAGCCTATTGTGCAAATTTGGAAATAGTGAAAAATTGTCCCAACTGGCAGACAAATGCTTTGGAGCCTCATTTCCAAGCATGGGGAGTTGAGCTGCACGACTCCTTTCTTGTCATTCCTCATGGCTAATGCCACATCCTTCTTTTTATTCTTTGCTAATGTGTACATCCCTCTGCCTTTACCACCTGTTGGACCTTCTTCTTATTCTAGGGATAATGAATTCCCTTTTCGTAATAATTTGATCTAGCATTTTCTGTACAAAGTTTATTAGACTATCCATGAGTTTCTCGTGTATCACCTTCTAAATTTTGTTTTTTGTTCTGGGAAATGTTTGCCATATGCTTATACAGAAAAACTCTGAACTTTAGGTTTATGCTAAAGATGCAACTTTGTTTTTCCCTTTTAAGGTAAACATATTCCGGGGGATCACCTTACCAGATGCGCCAAAGTTTGGAAAGGTTTTTGGAGGACAATTTATTGGACAGGCAAGATTAAGCTGCTCTCTGTCTCTCTTTCCTACTGGCATGTTTTGTAAAACAAGTTTCCAGTAAAAACAAGTAATAGATAATTGCATATTGTAATAGCCTGTACTAGGGCAGAATCTTTGAACTAGGACATATTAGAGAACTTGTATACATGTGCTTGTGGTGGGTCAACGTTTGGGAAGATTTGCCAATGATAGTTATGAACCTTTTAGAAGAAGGTTTAGGGTTCAAAATAGAAAATATTTGTTTTATGAATGAAAAGAGAAGAAGAAAAGGAAAAGGAAATTTTCAAATCTGCAACAGTGGCCATGAACATTACCTGTGAATAATATTGTGAACAGTACCACAAGAATGAAAAGAAGAAAATAAAAAAGAGAAATGGAGGAAAAAGAATACTAAGACCAATGTGCTTCAATTCTCAATATAATCAATATTTTATTGATCAACTCTAACTTCTTTGAGTACAGTTATATAGATCCTAACTTTTAACTTCTCTTAGTAGAACTAGGACTGTTACTTTGACTACTAAACTAGACCCTAAGTGAGTTGAACCAAAGCCAATACATAAAGTCCCATAGGCGAAGTAAGACTTACTTTTTAATAGAAGAAAACCCAAGGCCCATAATAGTGGCCCATACCCAACAATTGTAAAATCACTAAGATACCCTTGACTCTAGAATGGCTAAATAATAATTAAATTATAAAATCTAATTAGCTACCATGGACACGTACTCTTGGGCTTTGTCTTAACCTTCAACTTCCAAAGAGGATATTGTTTCTGTAATCATGCTATGGTTGCACTATCTATCTTCCTCTTATTCATCTGCATGTATGATCTATACAAATCTAATCACTTGCAAATTCACTACATCATGTGTTTGTGGAAGTTGAAAAACGATTACTTTCTTGGAGTGTAGTCTTTAAAGTTGAATGTTGAACATGGCAATGTATGGTTTAATGTTTGCTGTTTTTTTCAATGTCAATATGTCACTTGATCTCTAGACTATCTTTTGAGAACTTTCAAGACACTTATGTCATTAGATTATAGAGTGACTTACACTTCTTTAAACAATTGTCTATATTGCTTTCATATACTTTTTTAATTACCGATTCTTCCAAAAATTTAAGCTATTAGGAAGTGAAAAATTTAACCACTTAACCATAATTGTAACATTTTCCCTCTTTTGTGGGCCTAAACTCCTCCTTAATGAGCGAGTTCCAACACATGGGATTTTGAACGATTAAAATGGGAGGTAAAATGGAGACTGGGAATAAACTCAAAAACCTCTTGTTCTGATACTATGTTAAATTACCGATTCTCTCAAAAGCTTAAACTATTAGGAAATGATGAATTTAATCACTACCGCAGCATCTGGATTTCTCTGTGCATGAATTTAAGTTAAGTTCAATTTGAATATTTATTACTGTCAACATTTATTAGTAATTTTTTGTAGTTGCTATAAGAATACTCATCCTTTTTTTCCAGTGTATTACATTTTGGGATAACCCGTGCAGCTCAAACAAGTATATTTTATATATATAAATGGAGTTTAATTTTATCGGACACAGACAGTGAATGCAACTTGGAATCAATAATGGCTGGAGCTTTTAACATACTCAGTCTTTAAGATGATGTGTGCTGTGCAGGCATTGGCTGCGGCATCAAAAACTGTTGATTTTTTAAAGGTTGTCCATAGTTTGCATGCGTATTTTCTTCTTGTTGGGGATTTTGACAGTAAGTTCATTTCTGTCACCTAGTGTTAAACTTCTGTGGATAGCATTTCTTTCCAATGTTATTACTCTGTACCAATTTTTGTCCATCTTTCTTTAGGATGTCTCATAACAGTGCATGGACGTCCCGATACTACCTTTACGTTTTTGAATTGGAATGCAGTAAAAATAATAAATATTAAAGGAAGTAGTTATGCAGATATCAATTGCATGTGACTGCCATCAAATAGTAAACAAAGCTTAGGCAGTTTTCTGGTTTTTTCTTCCTCAATTCACAAAATTTTGTTTATAACTTCAAATCCAATTGATTTTCTTTATAATAAATTTATTGACAACTTAAATTGAAATATATAATGAACTATGTGAAAAAGAATCTCAATAAAAGCATTGTTAATTTTAAGGCTTTTAAAATTTCATAGATTTAAAATTTCAGTAATTACTTCCATATATATATATATATTTATAAATTGCACATATTTTTTGATAAGGATATGTGTCATCTGTAATTAAGTTATATCCATCATCCATTATCTTATTTTTGAGATAGTCTTTTAGTTTTAGGACTCAAATTTGCGCAAAATTAGTTATGTCACTTGGTGTAATGTGAATCACCTTGGGGTTTCAACATTGAACATTCTCTTAGCTTCAACTTTAATATTTTATATAAAAATATATAGATTCCTTGAGACATTCAATTTATGACGATTGACAAACAAAAAGGGATAGAGGGATTGTTAATATTATTATGATTATTACCATTTTTCCTTTTTATTTCTGGAGGATGTATGTTGGTCTCTAATCTAGCTAATTGAAAGATAATTGTTACTTGTCTCGTCTCAACTGCAGTAACAAATAAGTAATAAGAGAAACAAATTTGTTCCCTACCAACTTAATGTTAGACTTTATATTCTCAATTTCCTTAAGACTTTTCTACCTTACATTCTTGAGAAAAGCCCCCCCCCCCAAAAAAAATAAAAAAAACCCAGTTGGAGTCATCCTAGACAGTACTTTTCCCCTCTGTTGATTTTGCCCTTGCCTCTTGTGTGTGGGTGTAACCCTAAACAGTGGCATCCATTTTGACAGAAATACTATAGCATGACTTGATTAGACTAAAAAAAGTGATTGGATTTGGAGGTGTAACAAGTCTAGGCCTGTTTCAAAATATTTCTTTTTACGTTTAAGTTGCTTGTCTCCAAGCCTCTTGTTGTCTGCGTAAAAAGCCCAAAATATTCTTCATTTTTAATGACTGCATAAAGAAGTAAAAGTTCGAACAAATTATGGCTTTGAAATGGTTTTGTGCTTGAAGTTTTCATGTCAAATTATTGATTTAATAAGTTGTGGATTCATGCAGTGTTGAAGTATATACTGTTCTGCATTTCTGCTACTGGAACTAATATTATATCTTCATGATTATGGAACTATAATTTAAATTTTTGCACAATGATATAAATTTCTGGTACCCTAATCCATTATCCCTTTCATGGATTAAAATTAGTGCGAAAGTTATTAATGGTATGCATGTAAATATGCCTTTGTAGTGCCAATTATATATCAAGTTGAACGAGTACGTGATGGGAAAAGCTTTGCTACCCGAAGAGTAGATGCGATACAGAAGGGGAAAATTGTATTCACATTACTTGCTTCATTTCAGGTATGAGTTGATTGCATGCTATAGAAATTTTCCTGAGTTGGGTTTGGCTAGTGGTTACTTTTTGATCATGATGCATTTTTGTTGCCATGAATTTTGTAATGTGGTTTTGATGGTGTGAATATTTAAAATTATTTTAGTGTTGCAAATGTAACATTTGATTAAGTTGAATTTACAGAAAGAAGAAGAAGGGTTTGACCGCCAGGAAGCAACAATGCCTTCTGTACCTGCTCCAGAGATGGTAACTAATATTTGTTTTCCATTTTTTATTAAACATTTTCCCATTTCTTGCTGTTTTAATTATTTTCTCCAACTTGCAGCTTCCATCAATGGAAGAGCTACGTGAAAGACGTCTCACGGATCCACGTCTACCAAGGTAAGATTTGTACCACGCAATTCACAGGTTATTGCTATCTGCCCTTGCATATGGACGTTCCATATCTCCACTAGTTAGATATAAATGATTCATCTTTCCTTGTGTATTTCATGTTATTCTATAAATGATTGGTTCTTGGTTATTGTTTTGTTTATTTGTTTTCTTGCTGATGTGCTTTTACGTACTTTATAATGATCATAGTAAACACTAGTTTTGGGAGTTTTTAAAAGAACATTATGGAATGGAACCAAATGGAATATAATGTATTTGGAAATTTTATAAGAAGGAACAGAAATGAAATAAATATATAGTTTTATTATTATACCCAACTCCTTTTTGTTTTTTCTTTTGTCTCAAAATAGGGATAAAATCGATAATTTACCACCATTTCATTAAAGGATTGAGTGTTCCTCCCACTTTTGGAAGGAATGTTTAGAAGGGAATGGGATGGAATGAGCATTCTATCCTAATCATTCCATTCCTTCCTTCTAAACTCCCCCATCTTTCAGAGTTATTAGGTTTAAGAAGAATGACTTGAAGAATCTGTTTATGAATCAAGAAATTCAAGTATAGGAGAATTACTAAATTCTTTATTTGTTGCTTCATAAATTTTAGGTTCGGTACAAGGCTGCCTCATTTAGCAAGCAAAACCATCTTTAGGATTTAAAAGAAAGTAAGTTATATATTACTTATCAAAAAAAAAAAAGTAAGTTATATATTATATAGGAATTCACCATTCCATAGGTTGTGTAAGTGTTTAAAGATATAAGGCTAAGGATGAATGTCCACCTTTACTTGCTTTGAAGATAAGATGCTATTTTTGGTATTGTCAAACTCACTATATAGTTATCTATGCTACATGGGAGTCTTAGGATACACGTGGTATGGTTGATAGTATACTTCTCTACCAGGCTATTAAATAAAATGTTACATGTTCATTATATATTCATGAGTACAAATTCAGTTCTTTTTTTTATGAGGAAACAAATTTCATTAAGAGTGCAAAGGGGAACAACCCATTGGAAGTATACAAGAGATACACCGAAGAGTCAATAATAAGTATAAAAAACAAATAAAAAATAAAAAATTTAGACAAGGTAGAAAGGAGAAAAATAATCACTGGCAGCAAATGCATGCAAGCGAACCTACACAAAAACAGTGCTTTCTCTATATCAGATCCTATTTGATATAAGCTTGTGAGCCTCCAGCAAAGTAGACCGTGATAGCCTTCCAGTTAGAGCCTAAGAATAAAGTGAACCATAATTATGTCTGTATTTGGCTTCACTTGAAGATAGGCACCAGAAAATCTGCCATATATGTGTGAACTGTCAACTTGTTTAAACTGTATTTTATTTAATGCTATTAATATTTTTCTGCTAGTTTTAGGAATTGATAGAGACAAGCATGGGACATTGTTTCATAGTTCTGTTCAGTTTGCTTATGTTTTGTTTTGAGTACGGTTGCTGGTTTTCCTGGGTAATGTGTGCTTTGCAGTAATTGTGAAATTGGATGGATTTTCATTGTTATTGTACCTAAAGATCATCTTTTGATTACGAGTCTAATAACTGAATGAACGCTGTAGTTTGGTTAGATTATTGACTCTAATTTTTTTCATCTTACATAGCTAAAATGTTTGTGTTTGGCTGATTCAGGACTTATCGGAACAAGGTGGCCGCTAAAAATTTCATCCCTTGGCCCATAGAGATACGGTTTTGTGAGCCCAGAACTTCAACCAATCAGACTAAATCTCCTCCAAGGTTAGCCTGGATTATTGTGTTTGATATTCATCTTTTCCTATGGGCTAAATATGCGCACCACTTATTCTAGAAATATGGATATGGTTTTTGCTTGCATGCAAATCCATGTTTACAAGCCACATCTTTTGAGTACATTTTATTTGTATTGCAGTTTGAGGTATTGGTTTAGAGCAAAAGGCAAACTCTCTGATGATCAGGCCTTGCATAGGTAAGCAAAACCTTTTTATAAATATATATCCAAGGTGGGTTCTGCTTTGCTTGAATAAAAGATGAGCAGAATAAGTATTTCATAATGACTGAGCAATGTGGCCTTTTGTATTGTTCTGCATAGTTTTTGAGGGAGCCTTATACTGTAATTATTGATACATTCCAATTAAGTTAACGTGCCATATCATCTATCTGTTATATTTACATGACTAAAAATCAGCCTCACTGTTAGTTTGACCCTTCGTAGAGGTCAGGATGAAAATTTTTGTTGTTGGGCCTTGCCCCAAGAAAGGTTTAGTTGGCATATATAAAAGAGTTCTTTGGACAGTTTACCAGCACAAATAATGCCCCTATGCGATGTTTGTTGTACTCTTAATCAAATATAAATTCAAATATTATTAATGATATCTGGATAAAGGTCCAATTTACTTGGCTTTATTTCTGTTCCTTTTTTTTTTAATACACTTTTTTGGTCATTTGCAGATGCGTAGTGGCATATACTTCAGATCTGATATTTCTTCAAGTTAGTATGAATCCCCACCGTAGGAAGAATTTGAAGACAAGTGCTGTTAGTCTGGACCACTCGTAAGTATCTGTGCTATATTACGAGATAATTAAACACCGAAGTGTGTGGCCAATATGTCAAAATTATAGAGTACTTCTATATTTCAGTATCAGTTTCACAATAGGCCCTGCTTTTATAGTGGAGCTTAAGCTGTTATATGTCTGAAAATGATGACCAAATCATATTTTGCTAACATGGTTTTAGATTTTAAACGAGAAGCATAAAGTGAATTCAGGTAACTATTGCCTAGTAGCAAACTGCATTTAAAAAAGAAAAAAATTGGACAATTCCTTTTGTATTGTTGACTAGATGCGCTGCTACTATCATTTATCAAATGATGTTTCTGGTCATGTCTTTGAAGTATCTCTGTTGGCAAACTTAAATATCCCAACATACATGTTGCCAACTATATATTGTATGTGCATTTAGGTTCACGGTCAAAGTTGATTTAAGAGCATTCCTTTGCCACTTTTTTTTTTCAATCATTAATTCATTACTATAAGCTTGTATTCATTTCCATCTCAGGATGCACTTTCACCGGCCTGTCAGAGCTGATGACTGGCTATTATTTGCGGTACGTGCCATATGTTTTTAGTTCTCATGTCTAGTTTTGTTTAGATGCTTATGCATGCAAGTTTGTTTGGGTTTATTTTTCCCCCCAGATATTCAGTCCTGCTGCCTACAATGCACGCGGCTTTGTTTCTGGTGAAATTTTCAATAGAAAGGGAGAGGTAAAGATTTCATTATATGTTCATAAACAGCAGAAACAATCTTCTTTATTCATCTTTAATTACCTCCCACTCTTTTTCACTCTTTCTTTGCTTTTTGCTGTTTTTTCTCCATCCAAGTGATGTCTGTGTCATGAGCTGATTTATGCATGTCTTGATGAGCAGCATGTTGCATCGGCAACTCAAGAGGGCCTACTTAGGGTGCTTAGAAGTACAACTCCACCTGCGTCAAAGCTGTGAACTGGTTGATGCTAGGCCGTGCCAATGGAGTATTATGCTAAACTTTTGGGTGATCCATCAGGTTTATTTGCCAAGATTTTGCCCATTCCCCCAATATTTACCTTTTATAGTAAATATTCAATAATGATTTCTGCAGTTGTAACAAAAATGAAAAAGGGCGAAAGTCAATTATTCCAACTATGTAGCATTTAAGATTTGAATTTTCTCTCTTTCTTTTTCTCTTTTAAAATTTTTATTTTATTTTGTTAAGTTTGTATAACATTTTTATTTTTATTCTATTGTCGGTATCTATCTGTTTCTAGTTTCATATAAAAATGTTTTGAATTAAATGACAAAAACCCAACTTACTAGCACTGTATTAATTATTGACCATACAACTATACTCATCCATACATAAATAATATACGAAGCGTACACTTAGCCAGTCAAATGCTTGAACAATCACAAGCCTTACTATTTTCTTGTCTTGAATCACTAATTTTATAACAAAAGTTTATTATAATATGATAACAATGTACACAAGTGTAACAAACTCTCTGTATTTCTTAATTATCAAATTATATAAAGTTATATTATATTTTACTATACAAACACACATTCACGCAAATAACATTATAAAATATATATATATATATATATATATATATATATATATATATAATGCACACAGTTAGTATCAAATAGGCACACACATATGACATAAATTTATAATAATAGACACACTCATAACAGATAAACACTCACCCTTTACTCTAAGAGAGAGAGAGAGAGAGATCTGTGATATATGTTGTTTGATTTTAGGCTAGGCTAATGTGATCAGCAAGTGCAAAAATATTTTTAAAAATAAATTAAACAAGTAAAAGAATATTTTATATATATATATATATATATATTTGAGCCCCCTCATTGCCGTGTAGTGCTGCTCATGGTACACTCTTTATTGCACATTCTGTATACATTCTATGTCCTCACGATTTTAACAGAAACAAGATTTGAAAGGAGTGTGTATTGTGTGTGCAATAGCAACTTAGCCAGTGTTTGACAATTATTACTCTTAAAATTCTATTAAACCATTTTCCAATTTCTAATCATACTCCCTATTCAATCTAGTTGGGATTTTTTTTTTTTTTAATGGAAATTATTCACGACTTGCAAGTGATCTATAACACTATATGACCATCGCTTCCCACCTAATCATACTCCCTGTGGTCTCTAATTATTCTCATGTGACCAATTTTTATCAACAATTTTAATGAGAAGTGGATGGATTTGGAATCCACGAGGGCTTTTATATAAAAAAAAATATAAAGAAAAGAAAGAAAAGAAGAAGAGAAATCTAGAATGTCAATATAATTACACATAGGGAGGGCATGGATAGGATTAGGTTATGGGTATCCTTTCTCCATCTTGTCCCTTCTTTGGACAAGAGCAAAACAGGGTGAAAAAATTTTGTCATCCCTAATGAGTTAGTATTGGTTCTAATGAAAATAAGAAAAATGAGATAAGAGGAGAGGGAATGGTAAGAGTATGAAGGAGATGAATATATAAGCATTTTGGAGATGAAACTAAGCTATATACAAAAGGATAAAATTATATATAAATCATTTATATATACACATACTTGTGGACATTGAGGGTGTGTGAATCTTGTAGTTTCCGGTTTGTTTTTCTATTGATGTTGGAGCCACTCACAAACCTGACTACTAGTGTCCTCAACAAAACAAATGTTATATGCTGATTTTGAGATGTTATCTAATTCAGTTGATGCAGTCCCAAACTTCATTGATTTTGAGATGTTTTGAAGTGAAATATTTTTCAGAAAATGTTTTTCTATTTTCAAGTGTTTGTTTACCGGTAAAATATGGTCAGACTTATAAAATATTTTCCGTTGATAGTAAAAACCTTTATAAAAATTTGTAAAATGTTTTACTTTTGAAAATTTAGTAAAACGTTTTCAAAAAACACACAGTGGATTCCCTTCTCCCATTTGGTTGCTAGGTCACCAGTCTAGTTTTTAACGACCAGTACTGTCAATCCGGAGGCAAGAGACATCTCACCGGGAATCAAGTGGTAAGAGACACCTCACTGGTGATTTGTGCTAGCGATTTGATGACCGGAGACGCCATATTGATGTCCAATGTTGGCAGTCCAATGGCCAGAGTTGACGTGCCGCAACTAGTGTCAAAGGTCTAATAACTGAAGACGCTGTTTTGTTGACCGATATTGGCAGTCCAGTCACCGAGATATCGCTCCAATGGTGATAGTTGACAATCTGGTCCCCGGAGCCATCGTTTTGACTACCAATTCTAATGGTCTGGTCATCGAAGCCACTACTCTAGCTACCGATTTCAATGGTCCGATCACCATACCTTTGTCACCAACAACTTCGATGCTAAGCCATTGATTTTGGTGATTTGCTTGAAAAATTTTACTTGCCATATTAAACTCTTAAAATCTTTTATACTAAGAGCATTCGCAGTTGACAAGGTAAATGGTATATGTTGAGAAATTTACAATTCAAAGCAAAAAAAAGTCAACATCAAGTCTTGTATCTGTCTTGTATCCTATAAAAATTTAGAATTGTGCTACAGTACCATCACAAATTTGTAAAAGGAAATAATTGTAAATTGTGCTACAAATTTAGAATTGTATCCTATTCAATCCTCTCTCCTCCCAATCTCTGTCTCACATCTCAATCTCTGTCTCTCTCTTTGTCTCATTTTTGGCTTTTATTTATGTTTTGAAATATATTATTTTATTGTGTAGATATATTATTTTAATGTATTGTATTGTAAAATAAAAATTAGGATGTTGGGAGTATTGTAAAATAATATAATATAATTGATAAAGTAATTTTTTGAGATAATAAAATGGAATATAACTCTAAGAGCATCCGCAACGAAGAGGGCATATGGCAAATGCAAGGATATTATACCATTTAGGCTCAAAACATCAGTTCCATTGAAAAGTGTAAAATACAACTATTGTAAAAAAAAATACAATTGAGCTACAGTGTGATTCTAAATGTAGAATCACACTGTAACTCAATTGTAAAACCAAATATTATTATTTTATTAGTTTTACTGTTGCTTTATCTTCTCACCCTCTCACCGGTACTCTCATCTCTTCTCTCTTTTTTCTTTCTTCTTTTTCAGTTCTCTGATTCTCTCCTTCAATCCTTCTCCCTTTCTCGTCCCTGTCTTCCCTTTCTTTTTCTTTTTTCCTTTTTTTCTCTATTTTTCCTTGAATCAAGCCTCCGTGGGTCTCATATTGGGTGGAGCATGGTTCGATGTGGCAGATCGGGGTGGTGCCATGGCCATGGATCGGGGTGGTGTCGCGCTCGCTGTGACTAAGCCGCTGTGGGTCTCGGGGTGGTGCCGTGGTGGTGGATCGGGGTGGAGCCGAGATCGCCGTGGATCGTGGGTCTCATGGGTTGGTGGCGCTCGGGTTTGATGTGGAGGTAGATGTGGCAGGTCGGGGTGGTGCTGTGCTTGCCGTGACTAAGCCGTCGTGGGTCTCGAGGTGGTGCCGTGGTGGTGGATCGGGGTGGAGCCGAGATCGCCGTGGATCGTGGGTCTCATGGGTTGGTGGCGCTCGGGTTTGATGTGGAGGCAGATGTGGCAGGTTGGGGTGGTGCCATACTCGCCGTGACTAAGCCGCCGTGGGTCTCGGGGTGGTGCCGAGGTGGTGTATCGGTGGGTGGTGGATTGATTTGGGTTTGCTGAGTTTGTTGTGTGGATTGATTTGGGTTTTTCTGATAGTGTTAAGATTTTTTGTGTGGTGAAAATTTTTTGTGTTTTTTTCCCTCTTGGTAGTTGTTTTTTGTGGTTGTTGTTGGTGGTGAGTTTGGTTGTGGTGGTGGTTGCTGGCCGGTGGCGTGGTGGTGGTTGCTGGCCCGTGGCGTGGTTGTTTCTTGGGTTTTTCTTTTTTGAAACAGGGTATCTCTGAGAGACATTTTGTATATTTTAATGTGAAAATATATTATTTTAATGAGTAGAATAGGAAAATAGAAGTTTTGATGCTGGGTGTAATAAAAAATGGTATTGTATAATTGATAAAGTGACTTTTTGAATGGTAAAATAAGATAGAATTGAAAAAAATGAACGTGGATGCTTTAAGTATTTTACTTCCAAACATGAGTTAAAAAGGAAAAGCAACCTCAGGCCTCATCAGCATTTTTACATTGATTTCAGAACAGCGTTGATTGTGAGAGAGAGAGAGAGGTTCCAAAAGAGCAACAAATAAAAGAAGATTGGGATGGCCACCAAGCCAATGCAATATTTAATTAAATTTAGCTTAAATTATTAATTTAGTTTCTTAAAATCAAAATAAATTGCTAAACAAATCAGAAAATAATAACAAGAATTAGAGTAATCAGGAAAAAAAAAAAAAAAAACCAGTGTTAGTTAATAGCTTCACGCATCGGCAAACGGCAAATACTATGTACCACTTCGGCAGCCTCATTCATTAACCGAACCCGAAGACACTCACAGGTCTCTCTAATCTCTCTCTCTCTGTCCATTCTAAATTCTCTCTTTTGGTTTTGAAAATCTTTTCCTTTTGATTTCTTTCCAACTCGGCTGTTTGTTTCTTATTCTATTCTAACATTGTTGGATTTGAAAATGAAATCAACCTACCACATTCATTTTCGTCTGATCTCTTAGAGACCAAACAGGGGATAAGGGTTTGTTCTGATCAATTTCAATGGATCTGATGAAGAGTGGTGACTTTTGATTGGGATTAAACTCATATACTTTTCATTTTTATTTATTTATTTTTGGGTTTTTCTTAAAGGGAATTTTTGTTGAAACAATTTGACTCATATTGGAGATTGTAGTCTTTAATACTGTAATTGTCTTTTTAGTCCTTATGATTAGAATTGTGGAAAATGAAATGAGTTTGTTGTTTTGAGCTGAAGATATGAAATCATGTCAAGAATGTTATTGTATTTAGGTTTTCTTAGCATTTAAATGAGTTTATGCATTTGGGTTTGACAGTATTCATTAATATTAACAATCATTTTTTTTTTTCATGATTGGTATGTCCAAATGCTGAAAAATGAAAACTTTATTAATTCTTTCATCCTTTTTTGTATTACCCATTTGCTTTTTGCTTAGGATTTGCTTTTATTACATGGGTATAATTCCTTTTGTGCAAAATTGGGTCTCAAATTAGGGGAGGGAGAGATGATCATGGTTTCAATAGGGTACTCAAAAATTCTTTTGCTTTATAGAAAGAAACAGGAAAGTTGTATGCTTCAAATTCTAGATTTTTTTTTTGTCCCTTTAATAAACTGATTAAGTGATTATCGGAATAATGCTTCCTTCAATGAATAATATCAAGGGTATACATGGGCCATGAAATGATCTGCTCAAGTTTAGGTATGACACTCAAATTGCAAATACTAGTTTAGGTATTGGATCCCACCATGTAGTTGGTTCCCAGTTTCTGTGTAATCCTACTGCATGTTCAAGAGGCTTATGATTCTCTTCTACATTTTGCAGGGTTTCACTTGCACATGACATCGAAGATTGAAATGGAACATCTTGATAGTGGATCAGACAGTGTCAGTCAAGTGGAATTGATGCCTCTAATATGTGGACTTCCAGATGACATTGCTCT
Organism: Castanea sativa; assembly: GCF_040712315.1. Lineage (NCBI taxonomy): Eukaryota > Viridiplantae > Streptophyta > Magnoliopsida > Fagales > Fagaceae > Castanea > Castanea sativa. Next base: position 56,762,409 of record NC_134018.1, on the reverse strand, counting down.
TTTTTGCCTGGCGAGGGTTCCTCGAAAGTACCATATGCTCCTTAGGTGTGTTTCAAAGAGATGGAGAGACCTAGTGTGCAGTGAAGAGTGGCATTCTTACCGCCGAAAGCATAAACTAGATGAGACTTGGATTTATGCTTTGTGTCGAGACAAATTTCAGCAGGTTTGCTGTTATGTGTTGGACCCCAATTCATCAAGAAGATGTTGGAAGCCCATTCAAGAACTTCCACCACGCAGTTTGAAGAGAAAAGGCATTGGTTTTGAGGTTTTGGGTAAGAAACTCTTCTTGTTGGGTGGCTGTGGATGGTCTGAAGATGCTACCAATGAAGTTTACTGCTATGATACTTCGAGGAACACTTGGAGTGATGTTGCTCCATTATCAACTGCAAGGTAATACTCCTAATTGCAGTACAAAGTCATTTTGCACAGTGACAATTGAAGTTTTCTCTAGGTTCACTTGATCTTCACTTTCTGAAAGAACACTTTATCATGCATTTATGGAATCCTTATGCATTTTGTTCTTCATTTTTAATAGCATTGGCCAGTTGTGAGTTGTGACTTCTGTCGACATTGAGAAATGCTGAATTTTTGTGTTCTTTTGCTTGAAAACTCACAAAATAAAGACCTTTATTTTCTTGAATCTGCGTGGGAGAATATTGGACAGCCTGTTACATCTTTTTTGTATTTTTCCATATATAATTACTAGTAGGTATTTCTTTTTTAATTTTCGGGGTTCAGAACTACAAAATGATCCATTAATGAATTGGGCAAGTTCTCCTTTGAAAGTCCTGTTTTAAGGGTTGGGGACCAAGAGAAGAAGAACCCTGGTGTGTTGGGGGGGGGTGTTGTGCAAGGTTAGTTGAGGATTAGTTTTTAAAAGTTTTAATTGCTATGACCAAAAAACTCTGGTTATAGGCTGTTAGTGTTTATTTTTGTTTTATGTAGTGTTTATGCATTTTTAAGTTACTTGCCTATTAATGTATGCACACTGGTATATGTCTTTTCATCACTTTTGTTTTTCCTTATAGATCATTTTCTATTTCTTCGCACTGGGATACAGTAAATTATCCTTTAGTTTCTATGTATTCAGGTGTTATTTTGCTTGTGAAGTTCTAGATGAGAAAATCTATGCCATTGGTGGGTTAGGCTCAAATTCAAGCAATCCAAGTTCTTGGGACACTTATGACCCTTGCACAGATAATTGGAAGTCTCACTCAGATCCAAACATTGTTCCTGAAATTGAAGATTCTATAGTCATGGATGGGAAGATTTATATTCGATGTGGCACTTCTGCTGTAACTTCTCATGTGTATGCAGTAGTTTATGAACCATCAAGCGGCACATGGCAACATGCAGATGCTGACATGGTATCTGGATGGCGGGGTCCAGCAGTTGTTGTGGATGGGACCCTATATGTATTGGATCAGAGTTCAGGAACCAGGCTGATAATGTGGCAAAAAGAGACTAGGGAATGGTTACCAGTCGGGAGGTTGTCAACTTTGCGTACAAGACCACCCTGCCAGATGGTTGCTATTGGGACAACCATTTTTGTTGTAGGAAAGGGGCTTAGCACCGTTGTGATTGATGTTGGCAATGCAGGGAATATGGGAGGGGTGATGATGAGTTCTACTATATCTAAAATTACTTCTGATGATGATGTAATTAGCTGTAAATGTTTAGCAATTTGAGATTCTGTTGTAGCTGTTCTTAAACTAACCGCTGTGAGACTCTGAATGTATTACCTATTTACACGTTTAGGGGCACATTTGGATACCCATCAGAAATGAAGATGTAACACTGTATCTGATTGAATATTGGATTTCAAACTCCTTTGTATTCATAACTTTTGTCCCATGTGGACTTGTTCATGTTGTGTTAATTGGTGTGTAATACATAGAAAATTGCTTGTGAACACTTTTTTCGCTTCACCATATCTGTGGAACCCCAGTCTCTCTCTATCTGTAGTTTTTTTGGGTTTCTTTTTTCGTTTCACCATATCTGTGGAACCCCAGGTCCTCTCTATCTGTGGGTTTTTTTGGTTTCTTTGGGGTGGGTGTGGGGACATTGTGCAGCACGATTTTGATATGAACAAAGTTTGGCTACAAACATGGTTAGAGCCTTAGGCTATAAACTCACAATAGGAAGATGACGTGTCCCTGTTATGTGCAATTGGCTCCAGTCAAGTTTGTTGCCTAATTTTATCATTCTGATATTGTATAAATTTGCAAGCCTTCGGTTCAAACACTGTCAAGACCGTCAACTATAAGAGGCCTCTGTAGGAATGCTCATTGATTCTTAGGGAGGGATCACCCGCTCAGACATCATTTTTTCATTTAAGAGGGTGAGACAAAAGTTGATTGCTGTTCGGTTTGTTTCAGCAAAAGGTATTTTCTGAAAAACGTTTTTTACTACTCTTTGGTGTTCGATATTGCAGTCTGTACTTTGCAGAAAATGCAAGTTCAACGAAAAATGTTTTCCATGATCAACAAGAAACAGGTCCAATAGAACCAATGTTAATTTCTCTTCCCTTTTTTTTTTACAGATCAACATTGATTCTTCCTTTGTTTTTACAGACCAACATGGATTGACCGCAACTTTTTCCCACTTTATGTCAATTCCAAATAAAAAATCTAGTTGTCATTTAGACCTCTCCAATAACCTAAAAAACTGGAGATAATTTCTTATTTCAAGTGTATTCTCATGAATAAAAGTTTTTGTTTATATAATCATTTCAAATTACAAGAAATATAAATGATTTTCTATGCAGTCAAATAACAAAAATGTTTTTGAGCTCATTTTCAGAGTTACAAGTTACAGCCAAATAAGAAAATTAGTCAATTTTTCAACAAATGTTTGCTAGAAAACAACTCATTTTTCAGAAAACATTTACAAAAGAATCATTACATATTTAGTGAGCATGTCTTCAGAATGACCTGGTAATCCACAACCCGGGTTCTGATTCTCATAGGTACCTGCTAGCCCACGAACTGTAGTAACATTGAAAACCCAATGCTAAGTTCCATAGACAAATGGAAAACGAACAGAAATAGTCAGTTGGGGAAATTGGAAAGATAACATGATCTGACTAGTTCACAGACTGCTCTTAGTTTTTAATATATTTCAGAAGCAAGCAACCCAAAAAATTGAAAGGGGAAGAAATAAAAAAGGAAAGTTCAAAAAATATATAAACATTTGAGAATGCAGCATCCTCTCTTGTAATGCTTTGATGGTTGCAAGTGGTGCTCTGTGAATATTAACAACACATTACGGTACATATCATAAGCGATGCCCTTTGAATTAATTACAGGCACATGTGAAATTCCAAATTCTAGGTGACAACTCTTGCCATTAGATCCCTTTCCTTCCAAATGTAAGCATGTCTTCATTAAGCAGATAAAGTTGATCAACCATTGGGAGACACCGTTGTCATTACTCTTCAAATCATCAACTAATACAAAAATAACGTGAGAATGCTGAGATTTGGTCAACTAGTCTTTTTCCTCTTAAATGCAGGATGTATGATTCCGTTGTAAGAATCCAATTTGTCAATCTTAGAAATGCACTCTTTCATCCTCTTCAAAACAATAGGCATAGCAGAGACATTACTAGAAATTTTTTCTTTAAGTAATCGTAATTTCTCAACAGTCTCTTGATCCTGTTCTGCATCTTGTAGCCCCTCAATAGATTTAACCTGTCCTCCTGCATCTGTATAATGGATACAAGATCAGTGCCTCATACAACAGATGGATATACTGAACTACAAACAATAGAGGCTACTGAAGTGGTTCACAAGTTTCAAAAGATAGAAGAAAGATTAAATAGGACCATTTTTAGTGTGGAAATAAAGCAAGCAACACCAGCAACAAGAAGAATCAAGCCTTAATCCAAAAATTTTGGGTCGGTTATGGATCATCAACAGACTAAGAAGGGAAAAAAAGGTATTTACTGTACACTTGGACATACTGTTAATGGAAATGAACAATGATTTCCCTATCAACATACCACCCAAAAATGGGCAGAATGCTGATGCCTTCAATGAATTCAAGCAAACTACCATTTATGACCAAAACTTGATAAAAGGCATAAATAAAAAGGTAAAGGATTTAAAAGTAAAATTATATATTAATATTATTTTTTTTCCCTAATTTATAAACTTACAAACATACTAACAAGAAAAAACCTCATTAGAAAAAGAAAAAAAAAAGACAAGAGAACACCTCAATCCTTTCTATTCCATTCATCTTAATTTATCCATTCGTTTCAATTCTTTTCCAGTAAACTTCCAAGTATAGTGTTAGCAATTCTATTTGTAAATACTACACTTCAAGGCTAAAGACAGAAAAAGTGCTCCCTATAAGGAACAGAGTGCTGAACAGACGCAGGATCTAGCTGGACAGGAGGAAGAGCAATCCCACCTCTTCAAAATGTGAGTTCCACTGCCCATACAACTTCCACTATTAAAAAAAATGCCTCAAGTTCCATATGGCAGTTTATGATGCATGCCCTTTCCCAGATAAAGCTGAGAACAAAGAATGCATCAGGAATTGCAACAGAATATGATATCACTAATGAGTTTAACCAGCTCTGTGTGCTCATGATGAAGACCATGAATCAAGAAATGGAATATTGGGTTGAGTCCATTAGAAAAGTCAAACTTTGTAATTTTCATCAATCAGAGTCGTGCTTAATTCCATGCTTATAATCAACATATTATTAGACATGTAACAAAAAATATAAGGTCTGTCAATGATAGTCAAGAACTTGCCATGGACGTTTAAAGAGACAACATATTTGCATATGGCTTTGGAAATAATTTGTGATGCATGTGTCCAAATCAGAATAATTATTTTCAAATTCGCCTTTAAATTTATATCATCTCAAGCTCATCACAAGCTTTAATCTCATCTTTGCCATGACCGCAACTCATGTTTATCTGACATATTCATGCAATGTCAACCAATGGCTTGTAATCCAATCATAACATTGTTTCCTGTTAGGAGAGTAACTCCATATGGAAATTATTAGCAGGGTGTCTGTGCAATCTACAACCCATTTGCATTGTAATTTTGTATGCGCATGTATAAGAAAGGGATACAGGGTAACCAAGGTGGATTTAAGAGGCTACTAAAATGAATCATCACCTTCAACAAACAATTATTTGCATAAGACTAGGGGTGATAAAAAAAAACCTAGCCAAACAAACCCACCCAACCAACAAGGTCAGACCTTACGGGTTTGATCGAGTGGGCAGTCTAGTGAAAGGGTCCGGCTTTGAAAGGGATGGGAGTAAATCCAGGTTTTTCTGTTGAACCTTGAGTGCCGCCGTCATCACTTCCCTTTGTTGCTAGTGGCTGTACCACCAATTGCCAACTGAAAACCAACCACTCACTGGAGGATGTATCGCAGTTGGCTTCGACCAAGTTTTCAAATTGGCAATGGTTGGAAGAGTTTCAAACACAAAATGCTCGATTCTAAGTGATAGGCTGACTCTAAACCCGAGCCCAGCTGACCCATGAACGCCCCCTACATGGGGCTATGATACAAGACATGACTATCAAACCAGATAACACACAGGGAAGCACAAATTCGATCAATGAAGACTTTTTTTTTCTTCTTGTAAGTTAACTCTTCATTCGGAAGTAGTATTAACCCAAGAATGATGATTTCATCTTTGGTCCCACTCATCACTTTCAATTTGCTAATCGTCTCGAACTCACTACAGATTACAATCCATAATCTTCATCATTTGAGGGCAAAACTACTCTTTATATATACGAATCTAATAACAGACTTCATCGTTATTCCCAACCGCATTACAAAAAAATACTACTAATCAACACTAACGCGTTGCTTTATATCATGTAAACATACAATCCATCTCTTGTCATTTCCCAAGCATGAATTCTATAATTCCTTCCTGTCTTTTAGATAAACAAATCTACAAATTCAAATTTTTTAAAGACAAATGACTAACTGAGCCCTCTTTGTTGCCGAGAAAGTGCAGCAATCAACCAACCCAAACAATGTATAATCCTACACTCTAAACAAAATTTCATCATTCAAAGCCCTAAAATCTATAAAATAAACCCAAAATTTAATTTTCTTAATTGCTTTGAGAAAATTAACCCAAAATTTTTTTTTTCTCTTTTAGATTTAGTGAGCGATGAAAAAGGGCACATTGGTAGACAACAAAACCTAGAAATGGGAAATGGTACCTGGAATCGGAGCTCCAGAGGGAGCGGATTCGGGCGGGGGAGGTAAAACGGGTCTCTGAGCGGTGAGGACGGAAGCGAAAGTGGACCTGAGTTGATCGGGAAGAGTGGTTCTGTATTGCAGAAGCTTCTCAGCCATTTGCTTCACATCTCTCTCCAACTCTTCGTTTTCCTCTTCTTCTTCCGAGCTTCCCACCCTTCTCTTCATCTCTCTCTCTGGGAAGTTAGGGTTTTCAAATTTTGAAAAAAAGTTACAGTTGGGGGATTTAATTTTGGGAGCGTAGCGCGCGTATCTGTAGTGGAGACTGTAATGTAAAGTGAATCTGATGGGGAGAGGCTTACAAATTTTCTTTTATTTCATTTATTTTATTTTGCGGCTTAAGCTGCGTCTGGTTCAGTGTAAAATATTTTCTGAGTATAAAATAATTTTAGGTAAAATATTTTGAAAAATAAAAATATTTTCTAGTGTTTAGTTGCATTTTAAAAATTATGTTGGAAAATAATTTCAAGTGTTTGACAATATTTTGAAAATGTAAATTTTCTACTAGTTTCTCATATTTTCTCAGCCATTTTCTCATGTTCCAAACAAATTTTATAATAAAAAATTGCAATAATCTACCACCGGCCACTACAAACCCAGCCACCATCATCCACCACATAACCAATTAATCTGAAAAAATCATAATCAATATCAAAACCATCTACCAAAACCCATAATCCACCACCATTGAAACCCATAAACCACCATAGCCAACGATCCACCACCCCAATCGACCACCATCAATGCTTAAACTCATCCCCAACCCACCACCATTGAAACCCATGAGTCACCCCAACCACCAATCCTCCAAAACCCAAGCAAAAATGTTATTTTACAATAAAAAAAAAAAAAAAATATATATATATATATATATAAGGCAGCGATGGCGTGGGTGGGGGACTGGATCAGATCGGCGATGAATGAGAGAGAGGACGAAGGTGAAGCAGATGAGAAACTACCTTCACTGGCCGAGGGGCTTGCAGGCACGACGGTCGAGAACTGGGATGTGGTGAAATCAAGGTGGGTTTAGCTGGGTTCATCGGAGATGGGTTTGAGCACAATGGAGGAGTTGAGCCGGCGCGATCAAATCGGCGATAGGTTTGAGCGACGCGATTGGACCGGCGGGGCCGCGGGTCGAGGACTGGATCTGGTCTTCACCGGCGATAGCTCTCTCCGTCCTTCGACTTGGGCTTGGCGTGAGTGATGAGAGCAAGTGAGGAGAGAAATTTTCTGAGGAGAACGAAAATGGTTTGAAGGTAAAATGAAAGTTTAAAATGATTTCCGCCTGAAGCCCTCTTATTTTATAGTCAACTGATTTAATTTTCCCTTTGACCGAATTTTCTGAGCATCCCAAACAACAAGCACGGTGGAAAATATTTTCCTGATTTCCTTTACCGTTGAAACAAACGCAACCTTAGATTTGTATTAAGGGAAATGTTAAAAAGTTCATAAGCCCCTTACGGTGCTTGTTAAGATTTCTTTTTTTGGGTTTTACTTAGAAAAAAGAAAAAAAGTTGTCAAGAAAATGACCAAAAAAGATTTAAAAAAAATTTCTAAAAACTGTCAAAAGCTATCCAAAAATTTGAGAAGCTACCCAAATATGTGTTGTTAATGGACACCTTACAGTGCCCGTTAACACAACCCTTGTATTAATGCCGACTACTATTAACATTTATCAAAAATATTTATTATAAAAGAGAAAAGTTAACCGATGCCGTAAAGTGCTAAAGAGATTGGTTTAAGAAGTATTTTTATACAAATTTTATGAAAAAAGTTTGATATTAAAATTTGATTTTCTAAAACCTTTTTTTTTATATTTTGTTGATTTTATGTTTTGTTGAGAGCTTGGTGGTGAGACAATGTCATTTTATTGTTATTTGCTCTTGCTGAATTTTGCATATTGTATGGTTGGGTTGGAAATTCTTGTGATTATGTTGTAATCTTGGTCTTGGGGCATTTTTGAATTTTTGAGCTATTTGGTATGGTGAAATTTGGACAATATTGACTGATGATGTAAGGAAAATTAGTAGGCTAAATGCTCCAGGCTTCAAATGGCTAATTGTTTGGAATGCTTGAAAAGAAAAATACACAATCAAAGGTGACCGGGATGAACCGGCCAAGAACCCTCCGATGCTAAAGTTAGTTTCTCTCTTAAATTCTAGAGTTCCAACTTTCCAGGAGTTGTTAAAAACTTACCTATATTTGATGCGGATTAGTCCTTATATAGTAAGTCTCGGGGCGGTTACTTGTTTTGTAACTTCCCCAGCATTTGTGGAAGCTTAACTTTCGTTAACTGCCATAGGAGTTAGAATATTTGATCTCATCTTCTGTAATTGCCACGAGAAGTTAAGTAAGAAGTTAGAGAGACGAACAAAGATCTTACTGATGCTACAAGATAGTACCATGTGGTCCGATTTACAAGATTTGGTAAAGAAATCCGTATCTAAAAATTTCCTAAGGGTCGGGGAGTCATCCAGGGACTTTCCAGACGGACGACCCCTGCACCTATGGACGATCGTCCTAAGAGGGACGACCACCCAATGTTGGGATAGTCATTTTGCTATGGACGACTCCTATGGAGGAACTGGAGTTATTTATTTTTGCCCACCATCAGTTGCCTCCTTATCCAAGAGTCATCCAATGCATTGTAGAATTCATTGTTATCCTTGGACACATGCCTTGATGTTGGTAGTTAGACGTTGTGTCACATGTCATCATTTCTTTGGTTGGTCTTATGTGGTCCAGATCGTGCCACGTGTCATGATCTCATTGGAGGCCTGTCGTGTCGATTTATTTTTTCAAGGAAGATGCTACGTGGCGTCTTCTGGTTGGTTGCATCATTTCAAGTGCCAAATTTTACCGCCTATAAATAGTGGAATTCCCCTCCTACTCTTCACATTTCTTAAATTTTCTTCCTTGACATTCGTCGTCCAGAGCCTTGTCTTAGAAGTATTTTCGCATCCTTAGTCCTCCTTTGTCTAGAGCCAGGTACTCTCTTTATCCTCGTTCTTAGGTTTTCTTTTAGATTTCAAGATGTCTGAAATTGTTTCTTCGTCCAGTAATAGTGTTGAAAAGGCTATAGACGAGTATCATGACTCCACTAGTTACAGTGGTTCTAGTAGTGGTAGTAGTAATAGCAATAGTAGTAGTGGGGGAAACACGGATGAGGAATACACATCTGGTGTTCCTAGAGTTCCTTTAGAGGTTTTCCAGGAACACCTTAGGACGAGGGCATCTTCTGGGTCTCAAGCTGGTACCCCGACGAGTGTTCCTCCGTCTACTCCTTTAGATGAGGTAGAGACTATGTACAGTTGTGTTGTAGGCATTCCTTCCAAAACGGATGAAAAGAGGCTTACTTCACTTAGGAGTTGGTACCAGATTCCAAACGACCTTAACCCTAGGTTAGCCGTCCGCGGGGAGTGGTGTTGTAACTCTCGTTTTGGAATAGGTGTCTATGAAGCTTACCTCCTTGGGGGACTTAGGTTACCCCTTAATGCTTTTGCCAGGGAATTACTTACTAGGTTAGGTTTAGGTGTGTGTCAATTCAACCCCAATGCATGGAGACTGGTTGTTTCTATGCAAGTTTTGTGGAGGGAAGTATTTGAATGGGATCATCCTCTTACTGTGGACGAGTTCCTCTTCTGCTGCAAACCCTCATAAATTAATCAGTCCCTTGGCTTTTACCAATTTACAGCCAGGGGAAGAGATTATAGGTTAATAAAGTCACTTATGACGTCTGATAAAAACTGGAAGACAGAGTTTTTCTTCGTCTCTGGTTTCTGGTCTAGGCACCCTGTGGAAGTTGGCAATGATACATTTGCCCCTACACAGGAGAGTTAGGGAACCTTCGTCCTCAAGGTACTTTTTTTTTTGTACAATGTTGTCATTTGTTTATAATCGTCTAACCCTTCTCTTCTTTTCTCCTTTGCAACTGTTAAACGATCGTCTTTGAGCAAGTTTTATCTTGATCGCGTCCAAAAAGCTCGTCTATACATCGATAGGAGTTTTCATTCATTGGTCACCCTTCAACGTCTTGCAACGTGGGGACTTGGTCCTGAGCCCTCTCCTGAAGCTATAGCCCACGAACTTACAATCCGTAGACGTGAGTTTTTACTTAAAGAATTTGTTTTGATATCATCTTTTAAATGATTCTAACATTTTTTTTCCAAGGATGGCTACTATGAAAGAAAATAATGGAAAAGAGGTAGTGGATGAGGTCACTAGGCCAGAGGCTCAGTCTCAGCCTCGTCCTTTTGCTGGAGGCAAAAGGAAAAGCTTATCCAAGATGCTGGACTTGGGAAACCTCCCTAGTCGTTAAGGGAATAAGAAGGCGAAGCATGGGTCATCCAAGCCTGAAGTTATCAAGCCAGGCACTGTCCCTCCTACCTCCCAACTGCTGTCCGTCCAAGTTCTTGATGTGGACGCACCTGAACCTGCTGGTGTTACCCCGTCCAAGACCACTACTCCTGCCTTGTCTCAACCTCCTCCAAGAGTTCCCATGAACATTATTGAGAATGAGGACTTGGCTTGGGAGAGGTTCCAGAAGTTTGGGACCGAAGAGGACGTGGCGGCGTAAAAGAGTTTGAACACTCTGCTGTTCATGACCTCTTCAAGGTGTGTAACCGCACCTTTACCTCGTCCTATCATTTTATTATTGTTATTATTATTATTTAATAGAACTTTTAACCATTCGTGCAGGCAATGTCAAAGTTCATTGCAACGTCCAGACAAGCCATAGAGATAGATAAGGAGAGGATTAAGCTTGAGACAAGGCTCTGGCAGGTCAAGGACGATTGTAGGGGCTGGGCTGAAGTGGTGGGCAAGGCTAAGGACGAGGTCAAGGGGCTAAAAAATCTCGTCGAGGAGCGAAAGACTGACATTGTTGAGAAGGATACTCGTCTTGGCCATTTTCAAAAAAGGAATGACGAGCTAAGTACTCTTCTCGAGGATGCTAAAAAAGTTGTTGTAGAGGAGTTCAGAGCTTCCAGCCAGTTCACTGACCTTTTAGACACGAACTATGCCGCTGGCTTCAAAGATTTTCGCATGGACACTATTGAACGCTTCCCTGAAGTTGATTTTAGCTCCATCAAACTTCAGCTTGGTGGCGTTGCCAGATCTCTCCTCTAGATGGGTTCTGAAGACGTCAATGTTGAAGACAATGCCACCATACAACCAGTCCAAGACGAGCCTAAAACTAGAGAGAACCCTTTAGTGAAAGTATAAAAAATTTGATCAGTTTAATTTATTTTCTTTCTTTTTCTCTTTTTTTAAGTAGGAGGTCCGTTGTTTTGGACCATTTGAACTTATTTAAGTACATTTAATTCGTCCACAATCTTTAGGACGAGTTTCCAAACATCTACCTTTTTAGGCTTTTACATTCCTTAAGGGTTTTTAGACGATGATCGTCTACCCTCAAACTGGTATGAATGAATATTTATTTGCTTTTCATTTGCTATTGAACACATTATTGTATGGACAATTTTTTCTTTATTTACATTGTCCACTTGTGTAGGTGTTCAGCTCGTCTTTGTTAAGAATTTCCTCACGTCTAGCGTGTTGCCATTCTTTAAGTTTTGTTAGTATAACTCGTCTTATGAATGACGTTACTTTTGCTGGCTTTATTTGTCCAGGAACATGGCCTGTTCTTTTTCTCGTCCATAGGCTGGACGGACATTTCCAACGTTTACTCGTCCATAGGTTGGATTGTTTTGGCTAGTTATATTTATCCATGTATTTTAAATATCCTTATACATCGCATTTCCTCGTCCATTGGTTAGATGAGTATGCCTTAGACATATTTTTCTTTGAAAGCTTATAGATGTTACATTCCTGCATCCAAAGATTTTTTGTCTTGGGCCTTTAGCCTTAGCCTTGTGGATAAAATCGTGAAAATTAGTAATTCATATGCTACATACATTGGAAATCCAAACTGTATACATAACATCGTCCACAAGCTAGGCACATGTTTACAAGCTAGTGCCTTTTAGGGAATTGAAAATACTTACACACCAACAGATAACTGTCTATGACTTCGTCCATAGTTTAGAGACAGTGCATAGTTTAGGAACTGATGCACTTTTAGGGAATTTAAAATACAACACATAATACCGACGATAAACACAAGTAAATGCAGGTAAATAGGAACCAACACACAATTTTAGCTCGTCTATGGTGTTAACGTCCAGGATGGTTTCGTCCAGGGTAATGCTCGTCCATGGAGATATTTTACTGATAATATCTTCTTAAATGCTCAACATTCCAGGGGCGTTTAGATTACATTGATCACAATCTGATGAAAACTTTGCTCAAATCAATTTGGAATGACAAGTAGCTAAATCTCATTAAATTTTAAATGAAACGTACTTCCCAAACCATTGTCAATTTAAAATGTCTAAAATGTTGCAGCACTTGTACCTCTTTCCTTTATAGGCACATATGAGCATTGTAAGAGGTTTTTTATTTTTTTTTGGTGGGGTGGGGAGGATTTTTTTTGAAAACAAAGTAGTCACAAAATTACCAGGACAACTAACCAGAAAAAAACTCCTAAATTTGAATCTGTTTACCTCATTGTGCTGTGAAATTAGACTTGTAAATGAGTGATGCTAGGGTAGAACAAATTTTACTATTAAAGTCTAATAAAATGTTAGTCAAACATTTATTTATTATGTTTCTAAAACCCACCAATTACATTTATTGGAACATTAGTTTTTAAGTCTTTTAAATAAAATTTGTAATAGCTTTAGCATTGACCCTTATGATATAGTTATCTAATAGCTTTTCAAATTAGAATCCATTATCAAGTCCTAAAATTTTATATATTTTTTAATCACTCAAATCTGAATCCGCATCACAAAAGATTCTAAGAGAAAATTCACTATTCAGATTCATAACTACTTATCTTACCATTATAGCAATCAATCTTTTTTTTTTTCCTTCGAAGGAATCAATAATTTCATTAACAAATAATAGAATAGAAACGCCAATACGACACCTAAGAACATTAGTATTAGTGGTGCTAAAAGGCTAAATTGCTTTTAGCACCACAAACTACAAATTTGTAAGAGCTAATTGCACTCAACCAAGTACACCACCTACAAAAATAAAGAGCTGAAGCAATAGTCCAATCAACTAAATCCTAGCAGCTGAATTTAGGAGTAGAGAGTAAACATAAGCTCATAATAGATTTCCATACCCCTTTAGTGAAAGAGCATGGAAAAAGAGATTATTTCTATCCTCAGTGTAGCAACCTGCAGAAACCACACCAGATGTCTTCATTTATTCCCCATTGAATCATTATGGCTTTGGTTGGAATCCTGTTTTACATGACCATCCAGCCTATGAAGGAGTGCTTGGGAATAGCCAAATTAAACCACAGTACCTTCCACCAATCCACATTAATCCAATTTTCTCTGATCTCATTCCATGTTTCAGCACACAAAACTTAGGAGTTGAGGACCAGAAGGCTTTATCTTCTTCCTTTATTTCGACCAGATGCGGTTTACTTTTTATGTCCACCAACTGATGTGATCTTGCACTCTTCCAAATCCAGACTTCTATCATTTAGCACAGATGCAAGCTTAGCTTCAACATAACTAGCAGCAGCATAAATGACTCTAAGCCCATACCTTTCCAGCAATACTCCATCTAATATCCTTTAAAAGATTTAACAATCAATTCAATATAATGGGACCAGATTTTTCATTCGTAGGACTAGATGTTGTGTTATTTGATATCCTTTAATAGATGTACTAAAGTGAATTGGGTTATTCAAAGACAAACCATACCGACCAAAGTCCAAAATTAGTACATAAATCACGTCTTATCTTTTCAAATCTCTCAATATAATTTCTTGTTATGGATGCTAAAATATGTATTTGAGGTTTCCATCTTCATAGATTATAGAATTAATATACTTTTCTTTTACTAAAAGATATTTGAATTGATCCCCCCACCCCCCCAAAAAAAAAAAAATTACAGGGTTCGAAGGAATCTGTAAGAAAGCTTTGATGAAGACCTTGGCCTATCAATTGGTTGAACACCTCTCGAAAGAGGTTCAACCGTTCCAAGACAGACAATCCTGAACGATTTTCCAACTGTACTTTTTGATGTTGTAAAATTCGGGAATGCTGAATTCCTAAATATTCTTATTAGCTCTTACCTGATATCATATAAATAGCAGACAATCAAAATCGAAGTTTATGTCACATTGCTGTTTTAAATCAGCAAGAGAGTGTATTCAATCTAATATATGAGATTGCCGCAGTCAGGAAATAATTTTGACCTATGTTTATGACAAAAACGAAAATATCCTGCACTTAGCCGGATATTTGGCACCTTCAAGTCGACTAAATATTGTATCAGGGGCAGCCCTTCAAATGCAAGGGGAGTTGTTGTGGTTTAAGGTGGGTGTTTGTTCAATTTCAATTTCTTTTTTCTGGTTGCATTTATGAATTTACATCTGGAAAACCGTAGGCGGCAGAAAAGATTGTGCCGCCTTCATACCTGAACATGAAGAGTTCTGGGCTAACACCAGGGGATTTATTTACAAATAAACATAAAAATCTACGGAGAGAAGGTGACAAGTGGATGAAGGATACAGCACACTATTGTATGACTGTGGCAACATTGATTACGACTCTGGTTTTCGCTGCAGCTTTCACTGTACCGGGTGGTAGCAGTCAAGACACAGGCACCCCTATTCTCTTGAAAAGTATTTGATTTAGGGTATTTTTCATATCAGATGCAATAGCACTGTTCTCCTCTTATTCTTCAATATTAATTTTCTCGTCAATTCTCACGTCATGTTTCACAGAAATGGATTTCCTAGTGTCATTACCATCAAAGTTGGTGTTGGGACTCACCACACTCTTCATCTCTATAGCAGGCATGGTGCTAGCCTTCAGTGCAACCTGCTTTTTAGTCTTTAAAAGTGAAATGACATCGCTTCCAATTGTTATAATTGCTTTAGTTGGTGTACCAATTATTTTGTTTGTTTTGCTACATTATCAACTTTGGGTTGATATCATCCACTCAACATTCTTGTCTAGGTTTCTTTTTCAGCCACATAAAAATAGGTTTCTTTGTCTAGGTATCCGCTTCTAATGTTTCAAAAGTACCACAGTTTGGTACATAATAATAAAATCATCTTGAGATTCTATTCAGATAATCTTAATTAAAATTTCATTAATCATTTTTTTTTTGTTGATTCATCTTGATTAAATTTCATTTGTATCTTTTGTGGATTTTTTTTTTTTTTTTTCCTAAGCTTTTCAGTTGTGTTTCAGAAACAAAGGTGGGCCCCAAACATAATTTTTCTGAAATCTTTGTCATCGAAGGACCTTCTTTGGAGTGGTCCTTCATGTGTTTAAAGATGTTGGTTGTCAAAGTTATCCCAACACTGCATTCAATTGCAATCTATCAAGCTTGGAGGACAAATCATCTTCTTTGTTTTAACAGGCATGAGGGATGATCATTTGGTTCTAGCATAATTGGAGGTTTTAGGGTTTGAAGATGATAAAGGCTACTTCTTAGGTGCCATAAGAGAAGAGTCTTTAGCAAGAGGGAAAAAGAAAAGCAACTTGTGAGTTTTCTTTTGGCACATTACACCAACCTCCCATGAGGTTCACAAATTGAATTTTTTTAAAAACACTTATCATTTTTCTTTTCATTTTTAAGCAACATAAAATAATTGTTTTGGAAACCACTTCAATCAGGTATACTATTTACCAAAAGCCAAGACCCTTCAAGCAGATAGCAAATGAAAATAAAAAGTTACATCTTGGATTAAGACAAAGATTGTACTTCACATGCATTTGAGAATACCTGCAGTGTTTGAGGGAGTTTCTTTATTGAGTTTGGAGTCTCGCATTTGACACTTTGCCATGTAAGAAGAGGCTAATTGAGCAATCAAACAAGCGAAAGAGGAAAGGTCAAAGGCTGAGGTTTCAACAATTGGCAGTGCCTTGTCAGCTTCCGGTGATATCATTAATCTGTGTATATACATTAAATTGAAGCAGAATTTGAAATTTTGAAATTGACCTTAGGCTTGACATTTGATGCAAAATTTGCTACAGAGATGACATTGAGAAAGTATAGTATATACATCACACAGCATTTCATATCACTGACTAATGACAGACATGTTAGGGCTGAAGTATAGGAAAAAAAATGCAACACTAAAATGTAAGGAATGAGCAAACAATGTGGCATATATAGATGTATATAAGCAGAAGCAAAACTACAGCACTGCTGTTTTCTATAAAATATTCATTTAGAGGCCTTAGCAGAACACTTGAAAGATGTGAGTAATGTAATTTAACACCAGCATAGTTTTCCCCTAACCAGACTGCCCATATGCATGTGTTAGTTTTGTATAAGCTTCAATTTTACGAAGTAGAAAATCTTCACATCAGACATAAGCATTCCAATAGTAAATATGAGTATTATAATAATTGCTAACTTAAATTTAAGTCCAAAGAAAGTTCTCCGTTCATAAGCTCTGAAATAAGTATGTAAAAATGTATGGAAATAACAACTCACACAAAAAATTGTATCCAAAATTTCCAATATTGACAAGATATCTTGGCTTATTTTAATCTTCCAATCCTTCAAAAATCTCTCTTATATTTTATTTTATCTCCTCCTTTTTTTGATACGATTTTAGGGAGTCAGCCTCACCAAAAAAACAAAGGGTGGGAGGTATGGTTTCCTACCAATCACCTCTCCCAAACCTTGCAAAAGTGGGTGCTTTTTGCACTTGGTACTACCTTTTTTGATATCATTAAATTTCCACTTGTTTGTCTTGGCTCTTAGCTTTTAGGTTTGTATTCTTTGATCCTATTTTTCTTCTTAAGAACCAGATAAAAATAAGAGAAGCAAAAAGATAAAGGATGAATCCATATGTTATAGAAACTCACAAGCCAATTCCTTTACCCCACTAGCTAGGGAGTCAATTTTTTAAAAACCAGAGCAAACAAAAAACTGCGAAGGTAAAAAATTTTAAGGTTGGACTGGGGGTCAAATAATTAATAACAATTTAGATAGGATAAATCTGTAAAAATTAGCCATGTTTACCAAAACTATACCTAAAGAAATTTAAACAATCTTTAAAGATACTTTCACAACTTATATAGGAAAAATATTGAACCTCATGAAGCAGAGGTCACATCCCTCAGGTGCCAAAACTTATTGAGATTTAAGATGAAAAAGAAAAAAAAAAAGAAAAAAAAAAAAAAAAAAAAAAAAGAAGCCATAATACTAAAACATAAATAAGCAAAGTAATAGGATAAGTGTAATTAATTTTCAAGTACAAAAGCATAGTTTCATAAAGAAACAGAATTCCAAGTTTCACATTGTAACATCACCAAAAAAAAAAATAGCAACCAAAGAGATTTAGGGCATGTTTGTTACTGTGGTTTAAACAACAGTTTTCAGTGTTTAAACAAATATTTCACATATTTTCACACACTTTTTCACCCACATGTATTTCTAAAAAATACAAACAACATTCCTAGAAATTTCTTACCAAACGAGCCATAAATTTAAAGCAATATATAGAGAGTGGATCATAACTTACAAAATCAAAAGCACGGCCCTTTTCTTAAAAGCAGCACCCATTCAAATGCAAAAGAACACTTCTTAAATCTAAATTCAACAAAGGAAGAACCAAAACATCAATCATAAACACCACGTTCGATAAAATGATGCCATACTGTCTCACAAATGATGGAAAGTATTCATTTATTATTTGGTTAACAACCACAATAACTCAAATGGCCAATTTAGAATCAACCCCAAACTTCTGGCGTGTAAAATGCATTTTAGCCTATTTTGTTTTTTTGCCACAATTTCATTCTAACTTTACAATTGCTCATATCTATAATCTCTATGTTTATATTTATATTTATATTTATTATTACTGTCCAATTGCCTACGAGCTGTGGAGAACAGTTTTGTTTATTTCGATTCCAATGGGTTATGCCAAAGAGGGTTATTGATATGTTTGCAGCTTGGCAGGGTTCTTTTGGAAGGCATAGAACTATAGCCTTTTGGAAGACTATGCCACATTGCATCTTGTGGTGTTTTTGGCGAGAACAGAATGCCAGAAGTTTTAAGGATGTGAACAGTCTATCCTTGAAGTTAAAGCCTTCTTCTTTTGTATCTTGTTAGATTGGAGCGTTGCTTTTCATTCTTCTCCTTGTTTTAGTCTTTTAGATACGTTCGAGCATTGTAGTTTGAAAGTTTGATTGAACTTCATCCTGAGTACACTCCCTATATACTTGGTATCTGTTTTTTTGAAAAAAAATTTGTTACTTATCAAAATAAAATAATAATAATTTTTTTTTTTTTGGCAATGCAATGGAAGAGATCCAAAACCTAAGACCTCTAGCATTGGATGAATCCCATTTTTTTCCAAAGGAGTTTGAAGACTAGTGCAAATTTTAAGTAATAACTTTCTATCAAATTTGTCTAAAATACGCCTGATATCCAGTGAGAGGCTTCCTGTGAATAGTTGCTGCCTAAGATATCAGTGTTACAAATTCTATTCATGAAAAATGAATTTTTCAGATTGTGTATCTCTCAACTGAAAAATCATCCTCATTATGTTCAGATACTACACAATTGAGAAAGAAAAATATGACTATAAAAATGGTTACACCATTATGACTTCTCCAACATGAACAACCAGAATCTAATAATCTAATTAAATGTCTGAGAGCACACCTCAATGTCAGCCATGTTGGAACATACAGAAGCTGCCAACGAGTTCCATACAGAAAGTTCTGGCTTCATACCCTGGCTAATCATCTCCTCCAACCACAAAACAGCTTCGTATTGCCTGCCCACAGTGCAAAGACCCCTGATAAGTATATTATAAGTATCAACACAAGGCCAATATGATTTTATTAACATCTCCTGCAACACTTGACTTGCTTCAAGATATCTACTTTCATGACATAACCCATCAATTACAATGCTGTAAGTTTCCTTGTCTGCATTGCAACCCAATTTCTTAGCCATATTCTTCAAATACCCAACAGCAAGCACTGATTTCCTCTCATTACACAATCCTTTCAGCACAATATTATATGCCATAACATTTGGTAAACAATTTCCCTCCATTTCCTCTTCAATTACCTTCACTGCTGCATCAACATTCTCTCCCCTACACAATGCTGCAACCTTGGCTTCAAAAATTAAGTTTGTTGGCCCAAATCCTCTTTCTTTCATTTGAATGATAACTTTGTTAGCTTCACTAATCTTACCTTCATTGTAAAGATCAATAGCCATAGCACTATAACTAGCCAAACTGGGAATACCACCTCTGATCAAAGCCTCATTAATCAAGCGCTTGGTGCCTTCTATATCTTCACCACTACTACACTGACTAAGATCAAGATGCCGGAAACAGCGCTTAGGAGCCTTCAGCCCCTTCCTTAAAATCTTACCAAGAATTTCCACAGCCTTTTCAACTTGCCGATTATCACATAAAGCATATAATAAGGTTCTATAGACTACAATATCCTCACCACTACCCTTCTGAGAGATCCTCCAAAACATTGAATACAACAAATGTGTGGCCTCATTCATCCTCCCATCTTTACACAACCCTTTCATTAGAATCCGATAGCTTTCCTTATTTGGATAGCAACCTTGATAATTCATCTCTAAGAAGATTTGCAAAGCAAGATCAGAACGACCCCTCTGGCACAGAGCATCCATTAGCAAGTTCAAAGATCTAATTCGAAACTTCACTTCCCACCCATAAGAGCTCTCTAAGAACAAACGATGAGCAGCTTCAAACTTAGATTCATTGACCAATATCTGCAACAGGGTATTGAAAGATTCTGTCTTATTCACGCAGTTGAACTGAGGAATTCTTTTAAAAAGAGAGATTGCTTCATCTAGCAATCCAGCTCTTGCATAGGTTTTGATTGCATTAACAAAGACAGAATCCTTGCATTCACACGAGTCCTCTTTCATCCAATCAATCACCTCTTTCATCTCACAAATCTGACCAGCATTTCCAAGGATGCCAATGATGGTGGCATAGACTGGACCATTATGACAGTAATTGGGGTACTTGTATTTGGCTTCCTTGAAGATTTGAAGTGCCGTTAATGGGTTTTTCTGGTTCCGAATAATTTGAGAAAGGTGTGTCGGTGTCAAAAGTCTTGGCCATCTCACAGTCATAGTGTTTTAACTTTTAACATCTGCTACATCTATTCAATCATACCTCCAACATCTGCTACATCATTGAAAAAATTAATCCTCAAATATAAGCAAATAAGTTAGCAATGAACACATAATATATAATAATAAAAAAGCCAAAACTCAAAAATAATGATCCGACCCGGAAAATTTCCGGGGCCTCTACAAATTTGCTAGTGAATCAACGTATTTAATCTTCTTTTTTTTAAATAATATGAATCAACAAAGCCCCTCTTTGATGAATACAGGGACTCGGTTTGGGTACAAAAATAACATGAATCAACAAAATAAAAATTGATGAGTTTTGGAAAAAAAAAAAATAGAAAACATACCTTTGATTGGCAAATGGGGGTACTTGGCAATGATGTCACGTGATTCCTCGTACCTTTGCTCGGCAAATGGGATTCATATGAAACAAACTATTAAACAAACGTCTCAGAATACAATATATTAAATAAAAAATTAAGAGAAAGCAAAAATAGAACAGAACAGACCATTTTATCAACAACAAAAAAAACAGCACAGAAGTTCCAGAACAGGCCGGCGGTGACAGAGCTTGGACCGGCGGTGACAGCTTGGGCCGGGGGTGAGATTGAGAGCGAGTGAGAGTGGGAGAGGAGAGTGGGGCGGCTGGTGAGTGTGTGAGCTGAAATGAGAGGATTAATTATGGGGTCAAATGAAATAACTTAAAATTTACTACACTTTTCTTTAAAATGATTTCATAAAAAACCAAATACTATTTTCTTATATTAATAATTTATGAGATCAACGACTACACTTATTTTTGTTTTTTATTTTTATTTTTATAGTCAACAATTACAATTTATGTCATAAAAGAAAATAAAGACTTCTATACAAGCTTTCAGCTTTCAGGAATGAGTACAACTTTTTTGTAGTGATGGCCATCTATGCCACTGGTTATTTTAATTTGTTTTAAGGATGATATTGTAAGGTTAATATGTTTAGTTACATTTTTTTTCTAATATAAAAGGTGAAAACTCACTCAAATTTTTTAAAAAAAATTTATGATATATTATTAGTCATAAACTTATTATATATTTTTATAATTTTAAAATTATTAATTAAATATTTACGATATCACTAGTTCGACCACCGGTCAAAACCGATCGGACTACAAAACTGATAACTACTCATTTTTCCGGTTCTTTAATCATACCGGTTTTTAAATCCATAATATATGTATGTATGTATGTATGTATGTATGTATGAGGGTTTTTGGTAATTTAACTTGTAATCGGGCCGGGTTCAGGTCGGGTTTTAGCAAAACTCGGACTCGCTTTGGGTTTTTTTTTTTTACCCAAATCCGACCCTATTCTTTATCAGACTTAGTAAAACTTGACCCATTAGGATCGCGTTGAGTCAGGTACTCACAGATTGGGCAGCAATTGTCATCCCTACTAGTGATTTATTAGTGAAGAACCTGGTTTAGGAGGACGGTCCGATTTGATTTTCAACTCTTTTTTTTTTAATTAATTAATGTTATTTTTTTGGCTGAATAATTGTATTTGAAAACATAAAGATGAATTGATCTTCCTAAAATTTATTAAATATATTTATGTAAAGAAAAAGTGACATTATCTGTTCTAATCGAAACTCATTGGGTAATTGGTATTATGAAAACATGAGGGAGATTGGCCCTTATTGGCTTGGAGAAAGAGAAAAATTAAGAAGAGTGAAAAAAAAATTAAAAAAAAAAACTGAGAATGTAAGAATCAAAGAGAGAAAAATTTTGAGAGTCTGATTGAAAAAAAATTGAGATTGGTGATGTAAGTGCACAATTGCACCTGGACCCAAAGACAATCACGGGCTCAGGCCCAATGAGCCTTAAATAATAAAATTTGTAGAGTGTGGGCTTGAAACCTAGGATAGAAGTACTGGGAGCTCGATAACAGACTTTTATAAACAAATACAGGTAAATAATGAACAATAATTGCAATGGATCTCCTCGGACTCGAGCCGAGGACTACTTCTTTATTATTTCTCTTTCTTCCTTAAAGATTACAATTTCTCAATTTCTTTCTTAGCTACCGCCCCCCTTTCTTTGGCCTTTACCCCCATTTTATACTTCCTTCCCTGATACTTTTTGAACAGTGACTAGAAGTTTCCACCTCACTGTTCAGGGGTCACCTCCCCATTAATCCGGCCAGGGAGGTAGGTGCAGAGCCTTTAATGCGGAGGTGGCAGCCTTTACTCTTGATATTTTCTTTAATACTGGTGCATCTAGAAGATTCAGGATGTCCCCTTTTATCCATTAGTCTTTCCAGAGTTGTGCCTTGGCCTTTATAATAAAATCTTGAGTTCTCTTGGATCTGTCCGAGGTGAAACTCTCCCTCGGCTGTATCCTCGGACCCTCGGCGCATGGGCCAACTCATAGAGTTTAATCCTGGAGCAGGTCGGCCCTCCATATTACAGCCCAAAGGCCCATAGGCCCACTTGGATCCTTTTACTCCCCACAATAGCCCCTCAAAACTTTATTTTTCATCATCCGAGGAGAAAAATAGGGTTTTGATCCAACGAAGACTTCCTCCACACTTTCTGTAAATAACTACACGTGTGAAAACCGTTTCGCGTTCCGGAGGGCGACACTTGGCGGTTTTATTTTCAAAAACGCGCGTATTTATTACTGTAAGTTACACCTTGTCCCCCACGTTCAACGGTGAGATGAGTATCCAATGGTCCTTGTTATTCCATGAAAATTTGGGCGGGACAAATACAATTTCGAGGCCGCTTCCCGCACGTCGTGACGCTTCGGGAACCTGCGCCTTCATTTATTTCTCCAGAGACTAATCCCATCAAAACATCAGCAATCACCTTTTGTCTACACAACTCCGTGGAAACTCGCACAACTTCAAGTCTGTAAGTTCTCATTCCTTTTTTTCTCTTAACCCTTTCTCCTCGGACCCTGTCCTTAGCTCTCCTTATAATCATTCCCCCTTTTTGAATTTAGCCTTTCGTTCATATTTGATGGGAAAGTTCAAGTGTCTAGTTGATACCGCCGCTGGAATGGAAGGCTTCAGAGCCAAGTATCACATTCCCGGCGATGTAGGTTTAAAATATTGCCTGGCAGAAGCCGTGGCTGGCTCTAGGAAGGAGGGAGAGGTTATCATCCCAATGGTAGCCTTTGTAAAGGGTGGGATGACCCTCCCAATGAAGCCTGTAACTAGGGAGTACCTTCGCAACCACCGGTTGTGTCCCGATCAGTGCCTCCCAAACGTTTTTAGAGTTTTGGGTAGCGTCGATGCTCTAAACGAGCAAATGGGTCTAAACCTCACCTGGCACGATGTCGTCTTCCTATACGAGTCCCATAAACTTACCAATGTAGGTTACTACATTAAATCTCGCTCCAGTGTCGTTAGGCTAATCTCCTGTCTGCCCAAATCCAACAAAGGCATGAAGGACGACTACCTGATCGTCTCTGGGAACTGGCACGACGGACTCCACACCCCAGTTTATAGGGGAGATCCAGGTGCGACACCTTAGGATTAACCTCCCCACCGCACAACTTCCTCTAACACTCACAAAAATGCGTATTCACATGTATCCATGTCTATTTAAGTTTATTATATGTTGTGTGAATCTGACCATGTTCGTTTGCTTTGATGTCTTTCTTTGCAGATAAGCAACACGTGCGCCCACGCTTGAGCCACTGCAACGTTGCAGATCTAAATCGGGTACTGCGCTCCGAGGTGCTTGTCAGCGAGGACCTACAACTTAGGGCTGCTCACTTGATTCTAGGGTATGATCCTGTATCCTCGGACTTCCAGGCAATAGAGAACGCCATTATTGCAGGTGACCGGCGGCGTAGGAAGATCAACGTAGCCAGACCTCACTTCCTGGACGATCACGATCTCCCTGACAGCCCTAACACCATAATGTATTTACAACCGATTGATGCGGTCCCTCTAGCTACACACTCCAAGGCAACTGTCGTCCCAGAGGAGCAAGTGTCTTCTTCAAACACGCTAGACGAGGAGATAGAACAGTTCCAACTTGAAGACACCGAAAGACCTTGAGGGAACCAGTTCGTTGTACTCTCTGACGAGGAAGAAGAAGAAGCCACTGAGGCCTCTGGAGTTGCAGGGTTAGTCGTTGCCCGACCAGAGGACGAATCCGAGGAGGATATGGACAGGATGCAGGGTCTCCTAACCAAGAGAGCTACGAAGGTTGCTGAGAGAAAGACGGGGGGGTCCCAAGCTCTTTCATCTTTGCCACCTCCCCCTCCTCCAGCTGAGCCAAAACTTCCAGCCGAGGATCCCAAAAAGAAAAAAAAGGGGGAGGCCGAGGGGACAGACAGCAAGGAACCAAAGAAACCGCGACAACAACCGCCACCCGTTCAACAGCAGAAGCTGGATAAAGGCAAAGGCAGGGCCCGCTCAGTTGAAAGCGGGGAGATCAGGGACGTGGCCGAAGTGCGCCAAGCACCGGCCACCTGGTCCCCTGATTTAAGACTGGACGGCGCACCTATCTCCCCGGTCCGCATCGGGCGGCCCAGCAAGGTCATGCCCATCACTTGGCAGAAGTGTTGGAACGCCCTCTTCTGCTGCCGAAAGATATGGAGACCTTGGAGAGGATGAGCCAACCTCAATTATTCCTATCTCTAAAAAGGGATCTAGCCCTGGTAAGTTTAACTTTTTAGGAAGATTACATTTTTAACAGCATTGGATTATTCATGAGTGTCCTGCTATACCTAATTTCCTCATACTTTATTGCAGGCCGTTCAGGAAGTCTTCATGGCCGAGAAGTTTATAGAAGATTCTAGGAAGAAGGCCAGAATAGAGCTTGAAATCCGGATGGAGACTGAGAAGTCCTTAGGCACGGCCATTGCTGAAAATGAGAAGCTTATCTCTGAGGTGGCTGAGCTAAAAAGAGAGAGGAATGGGGCCGAGGCAAACCTGAAGACCATGAAGACCCAGATAGAAGGGCAGCGCAAGCTCTTTCATGAAAAAGATGATGAGCTCTCCCGAGTCCAAAGGGAAAGCTCGGATTTGGAAAAGGAACTTGCGCTGATGAAAGAAAAAGCTGGCGCATTTCAACGCTCTTTAGAAGCTGCCAAGCAGGCGAGTTACGAGGAAGGGGTAGCTGCCACCGAGGAGCAGCTGACAGAGGCTTTCGCGGCCTTGTGCCGGGAGTACTGTCAGAAAGTCTGGGGGGAAGCTCTAAACATAGCAGGAGTTCCTCTAGCCTCGGAGCTGAGGAAGTCCGAGAATGTTTGGCTTCCCCTGGAGATACAGGAGATTGAAGAGGCTCCTGCTGCTGTTCCTACCCCTGAAACAACTCTTCCTGCTCTTCCTCCCATGGTCCCAAAGCTAATTCCAGATCCTACAGAACCTTCAGGTTCCAATAAAGAAAAGGAAGGAGGCGGGGATGCTGAGAAGGGCCTGAGCCAAACCATAGAATCCAATGTCCCTCCAACGAAGGCAGCAGACAAAGGAAAGCAAGTTCTGTCTCCTTTTGAGTTGGAGCTGAAAGAGACCGAGGCAACCAACACTTCTCAGCAAGATCCTCCTCCAAAAGCTTAGGACCTAGCTTAGAACTTCTCTTTCTCTATATTCAGACTTAATATGTAATGTATATCAAAATGATTAATGAAGAACAATTTTGTTTGATTTTCACTCGTGTTGTATCTGTTTTTACTTTATTCTTTTTGTACTTGTCGCAAAAGTTTCCCATTAATACCTAGCTAAAAAAAAAGGGTCAGAGTAAACAAATCTAACTCCAAGGATTGCACAATCATAACCTCCACGCAGTCGTGCGCATGTTTTAGTATTACAAACTTAACAGTAGATGACATGGTTGAGATATCTTAAACAATGCCTTGGTTAAAAAAAAGACCTCATATAACGATTAAACCCTTATAATGTGTGGTATTGTTTTCAGTAGGATGTAAGATCCAAGGACCATTCCTTACACAAATTTGCTTAACGCTTAAAGATATAAAACTTAAGATCCGAGTTAATGACCAGTAAGGCACTAATTTCCAGACGCAATAAGAAATTAACTTTAATCAAGTTTGTGGTCCGAGGACAAGACTTAACCAATTTCCTATTTGATTCTTAAGATCAGTAACTTTAAATGTTAATTTTCTCAAAGTAGGAGGTCCGAGGACCCGGCATAACTAAGGTTCTGTTTAATAAATGACAAGATATCAATTTCCACAAGGTTTGTGGTCCGAGGACGACACTTAACCAAGTTTCTGTTTGATTCTCAAGATCAACAACTCCAAATGTTAATTTTCCCAAAGTAGGAGGTCCGAGGACCCGGCATAACTAAGGTTCTGTTTAACAAATGACAAGATATCAATTTTCACAAGGTTTGTGGTCCGAGGACGACACTTAACCAAGTTTCTGTTTGATTCTCAAGATCAGCAAATTTAAATGTTAATTTTTCCAAAGTAGGAGGTCCGAGGACCCGGCATAACTAAGGTTCTGTTTAACAAATGACAAGATATCAATTTTCACAAGGTTTGTGGTCCGAGGACGACACTTAACCAAGTTTTTGTTTGATTCTCAAGATCAGCAACTTTAAATATTAATTTTCCCAAAGTAGGAGATCCGAGGACCCGGCATAACTAAGGTTCTGTTTAACAAATGACAAGATATCAATTTCCACAAGGTTTGTGGTCCGAGGACGACACTTAACCAAGTTTCTGTTTAATTCTCAAGATCAGCAACTCCAAATGTTAATTTTCCCAAAGTAGGAGGTCCGAGGACCCGGCATAACTAAGGTTCTGTTTAACAAATGACAAGATATCAATTTCCACAAGGTTTGTGGTCCGAGGACGACACTTAACCAAGTTTCTGTTTGATTCTTAAGATCAGCAACTTCAAATGTTAATTTTCCCAAAGTAGGAGGTCCGAGGACCCGGCATAACTAAGGTTCTGTTTAACAAATGACAAGATATCAATTTTCACAAGGTTTGTGGTCCGAGGACGGCACTTAACCAAGTTTCTGTTTGATTCTTAAGAATAGTAGCTGCAAACGTCAGAGGTACTCATAACTTTGAAATATTAACTGACAAAAGCACATTTTATTAATGACAATACCTTCTAAGATTATTTACATTCCATGGGCGTGGTACAATTCTTTCGTCTAGGTCAGCTAGTCGATATGACCCTATGCCTGCTACTGAAACAATGCGATAGGGGCCTTCCCAGTTGGATCCCAGCTTACCCCAAGCTGGGTTCTTAGAAGTGCCTACAACTTTCCTTAGTACAAGATCACCAGGTGCAAGTGGTCTTAGCTTCACGTGGGCATCATATCCCCGTTTAAGTTTTTGTTGATAATAAGCCATCTGGACCATGGCTGCCTCACGTCGTTCTTCAAGTAAGTCAAGATCTTTCTCCAGAAGTCCATTGTTGCTCTCGGGGTTAAAAGAACTCGTCTTCAGGGTGGGAAAGCCAGATTCCAGGGGTATCACCGCCTCGGCTCCATAAGTCATAGAGAATGGTGTTTCTCTAGTGGATCTGCGCGGTGTGGTCCGATACGTCCACTGGACATGTGGGAGTTCTTCTACCCATCTGCCCTTCGGTCATCTAACCTTTTCTTCAGCCCACTGACAATGACCTTGTTAACGGCCTCGGCTTGCCCATTTCCTTGAGGATAAGCTGGGGTGGAATATCTGTTTATGATGCCCATATCACCACAATACTTCCTAAAAGCCTTGCTGTCAAATTGAACACTATTGTCTGATATAAGCGTATGAGGTATCCTGAATCTAGTGACGATGTTCTTCCACACAAACTTCTTAGAATCAACGTCTCTAATGTTTGCCAAGGGTTCAGCCTCGACCCATTTAGCAAAGTAATCCGTTTCTACAAGCAGCCATCTTTTGTTACCTGCTGCCCTTGGAAATGGCCCCACTATGTCCAATCCCCACTGTGCGAAGGGCCAAGGACTGGAAAGGGGGTTAAGAACTCCTCCAGGTTGATGGATGTTAGGGGCGAACCTCTGGCATTGATCACATTTCCTGGCGTAGTCCTGAGCCTCCCTTTGCATATTGGGCCACCAATAACCCTAAGTCAGAGCTCTGTGGGCTAAGGATCTTCCCCGAGTGTGGCTGCCACAAATCCTTTCATGCAATTCTTCCAGGAGCCCTTCCGTTGAGTCAGGGTGCACACACAACAAGTACGGTCCTGAAAAGGATCGTTTATACAGTTTCTGATCCTCAGACAACCAGAAGCGTGGCGCCTTTCGACGTATCTTATCCGCTTCAGATTTGTCCTCGGGAAGGATGTCATTCTTAAGAAAAGACACGACCGAGTCCATCCAGCTAGGAACAGGCCTTATCAAATGAATGCGAGGCACGTTGACAACGATAAGAGAGGGTTCTAGCAAATCCTCAACGAGGATAACCCTAGGTAAACCTTGAGCCGAAGACGTTACCAGCGTGGCTAAGGAGTCTGCATGGGTGTTTCCGCTCCGAGAGATATGAGTTAAGACGAAGGAGTCAAATTCAATCTGCTGACGCTTGACCTGGGCCAAATATTCCTGCATCCTTAGATCCCTAGCCTCCATGGTCCCCGTGACCTGGCTGACCACCAGTTGAGAGTCCGAGAACACATGGATTTCCTTTCCTCCCATTCTATGTACCATTTTCATGCCTACCAAGACTGCTTCGTATTCGGCCTCATTATTAGTGGCCGAGAACGCCAATCTCAGAGATTTTTCGAAAACAATTCCCTCGGGGGAGATTAAGACAAGCCCAACACCTAATCCTTTCTGATTGGCTGCCCCATCCACATACACTTTCCAAGTCGGAGATACCGCAGCTGTGATCACACCAACTGATTTTTCACCCATGCAGGCCTCTTTTAGACTTTCTTCCGGCAATGGTTCGGCAAATTCTGCCACCAAGTCAGCGAGGACCTGGCCCTTCACCGAGGTGCGAGGCTTGTATTTAACGTCAAAAGCCCCCAAGATGGTCCCCCACTTTGCTATCCTGCCTGAGTAGTCGGCACTACGTAGCACTGCTTTGAGAGGCAATTGGGTCAAAACCACCACAGTGTGAGACTGGAAATAATGAGGAAGTTTACGCGTGGCGTGGACTACGGCCAGGAGCGCTTTTTCCAAGGGCAGATAGCGCACCTCGGCCTCGTTCAAAGACTTACTAACGTAGTAGATCGGTCTTTGCACCCCGCTTTCATTCCTTATAAGGACCAGGCTGACCGCGTGGACAGCCACTGCCAGATAAGCAAACAAAACCTCTTCTGCCTCGGGGCGAGACAAAATGGGCGGCCGAGAAAGATATTGCTTGAGTTGTTGGAAAGCTAACGCGCAGTCCTCGGTCCATTGGAACCCTTTCCATTTATTCAAAAATTGGAAGAAAGGACGGCACCGGTCAGCTGACCGAGAGATAAATCTATTCAATGCAGCAATTATTCCGGTCAATTTTTGGATCTCTTTTGGGTTCCGAGGCGGCTGCAAATTCTGAATAGCCTTGACCTGTGCTGGGTTCACCTCGATGCCTCTGTGGGTAATCATGTATCCCAAAAACTTTCCGGATCCCACGCCAAAAGAGCACTTTGAGGCGTTAAGGAGCAGTTTGTACTTTCTTAGCACCTGGAAGGTGTCGGCTAGATCTCTCATGTGTGAGGGTATTGTTTTGCTCTTAACCACCATATCATCTACATATACTTCAACGGTCTTCCCCAGTTGCTGTTCGAACATTCTAGTCATCATCCTTTGGTAGGTAGCCCCAGCATTTTTCAACCCAAATGGCATAACTTTATAATGATAGTTCCCGGTTGGAGTAATGAAAGCAGTCTTCTCTTGGTCCTCCAACGCTAAGGGAATCTGATGGTAACCCTGGAAGGCGTCCAGAAAACTCATCCTAGGATGTCCAACGGTAGCATCCACCAGTTGATCAATACGAGGCATTGGGAACGAATCCTTGGGGCAGGCCTTGTTCAGATCAGTAAAGTCCACACATACCCTCCACGTTCCATTCTTCTTTTTCACAACGACTGTATGGGCCAACCATTCGGGGTAGAAAACTTCTTTGATAGCCCTGCCCTTTTGAGTTTAAGCACCTCTTCCTTCACGGCCTCGGAATGTTCTGCGGAAGAACGCCGAGGTGGTATCTTCTCGGAACAATAGTTGGGTTGACATTTAAATGATGGAAAATGAAGTTCGGATCGACGCCAGGAGCTTCATAAGGATCACACGCATAAACATCAATTTTGTCCTTCGTAAATTCTAACAATTCGATCTTCTCTTGGTGTGGCAAAAGTATGCCGACTGGAAGAACCTCTCGAGCCATTGGCTCTTGGAAATTTCTCTAACTCCTCACAATGTGTCTCCTCTTCTGTCACCATTCCGGATGAATCGGGGAGCCGTTAACTGCTATAAGTCTTTGGTGATTAAAGCCGAAGGCTCGGCTTGCGATGCGATGCGCGGCCGATATGCCTTTGCCTGGCTACCGATTGGCTGCGAGGATTTCCTCGACACATTCCCGAGGGGAATTTAACTTTAACATGTAAGGTAGAGGAGACAGCTCCAAGCGCGTGCAGCCAAGGCCTGGCGAGGATGGCTGTATATGGAGAGTACGCGTCAACCACAATGAAATCCACCTCAACCGTTTCTGAGCCAGATTGAATGGGCAAACGGATCTGTCCCTTCGGCACAACGGCTCTCCCTTCAAAGCTTATAAGCGGCGAATCATAAGGAGTAAGATCTTCCAACTTCAACCTTAACCCCTTAAATAGATCAGGGTACATGATATACGCACCGCCGCCACGATCTATCATCACCCTCCTCACATCATAATTTCCTATCCTAAGCGTAACTACAAGGGCATCATCATGGGGCTGGATAGTCCCTACCTTATCCTCGTCGGAGAATCCTAAGACGGGCAAAGTGCCCTTCAACCTCTTCGGCCTGCTGCCCGCATCCTCGGCCTGAGAATGGGAAACCGCCATCACCCTAGTGGGACCTGAGCCGGTCCTACCAGTGCGGCGAAGATAACAATGATTGTTCCCAATGCCGGCCGAGACGAATTGTTCCTCCGATTGTTTGAGCCGACCGGCTGCCACTTGATAGGTTGACACAAGTGCTGCTTCAGTTTTCCTTCACTGACAAGCTGCTCCAAATGGTTCCAAAGGGTCCGACAGTTCTCGGTAGTGTGGCCCACATCCTGATGGTACTGACAAAAGAGGTTCTGATTCCTCTTCGCAGGGTCCCCTGACATCTTACCAGGCCATTTGAAAAAGGGCTCCTTACGAACTTTCTCCAACAACTGATGCACTGGTTCTCGGAACACAGTGCTCACGGCCTGAGGTGCTGCCGAGCCGGACTACCCAACGTAATCTCTCCTCGGCCTGTTATTGTGGTACCTGTCCGACCTGAAATCCCTTCTCTCCTGCGGGATAACCTTTTCCTTTCCCTTTCCTTGCTGTTGGTCTTCCTCCACTCTCTTGTACTCGTCAATACGGTCCATGAGGCGACGTACACTACGGACGGGCTTTTTAGTCAAAGACTTTCTCAGGTCGTGATCAGTAGGAAGGCCTACCTTAAAGGTATTAAGCGCCACCTCATCAAAGTCGCCATCTATTTCATTAAACATCTCCCAGTAACGGTCGGAGTATGCTTTCAACGTCTCCCCTTCCCTCATGGTCATGGATAACAGCGAGTCCAATGGCCGAGGTACTCTGCTACACGTAATGAACCGCGAAGCGAACGCTCTAGTAAGCTCCCCAAACGAACCTATAGACCCCGATTTAAGGCCGTTGAACCACCTCATAGCAACGGGTCCCAGGCTAGAGGGGAAAACTTTACACATCAGGGTCTCGTTGTGAGAGTGCACCGCCATCCTCTGGTTAAAGTGACTCACGTGCTCCACCGGATCAGTCCGGCCATTGTAGATGGTAAAAGTGGGCTGGGTAAACCTTCTGGGAAGCCTTCCTTTCTCAATCCTCCGTGTAAACGGAGATTTGGAGAGTTGGTGCAACGCCCTACTCATAGCATCATTGCCTAAGCCCCTAGAACTAAGCTTCTTACGTCGGCGGGTTGGCTGGTCGTCCTCCTCACCGGAGGACGTTGCACTGGTGGGGGAGCGCGACCTTGAGCTGTAGCCACCTCCCCTATCCTCCTCCGAGGAAGAATTAGACGAGGACGGTGAAAACCTACGTTTAGCACGGCGTAACTTCCTCTTCAAACGATTGATTTCCCTCTGCGTGGACTTAGAACCCTCCTCGTGGGTAGTGCTACCCCCACCATGAGTATGGCTAGCCCCTGGGTATTTTGTGTGGACGCTTCCCTCACGATCCCTTCGACGCTCAAGACGCTCGAAAAGATCCTCCGGCTGTGATCCCTGTGACTCTGCATGGTGAGAACCCAAGCCTGCCATAGTATTCCCACTCCTTCTAGACTAGACTTCCCACAGACGGCGCCAATTGTAAGTGCACAATTGCACCTGAACCCAAAGACAATCACGGGCTCAGGCCCAATGAGCCTTAAACAATAAAATTTGTAGAGTGTGGGCTTGAAACCTAGGTTAGAAGTACTGGGAGCTCGATAACAGACTTTTATAAACAAATACAGGTAAATAACGAACAATAATTGCAATGGATCTCCTCGGACTCGAGCCGAGGACTACTTCTTTATTATTTCTCTTTCTTCCTTAAAGATTACAATTTCTCAATTTCTTTCTTAGCTACCGCCCCCCTTTCTTTGGCCTTTACCCCCCTTTTATACTTCCTTCCTTGATACTTTTTGAACAGTGACTAGAAGTTTCCACCTCACTGTTCAGGGGTCACCTCCCTATTAATGCGGCTAGGGAGGTAGGTGCAGAGCCTTTAATGCGGAGGTGGCAGCCTTTACTCTTGATATTTTCTTTAATACTGGTGCATCTAGAAGATTCAGGATGTCCCCTTTTATCCATTAGTCTTTCCAGAGTTGTGCCTTGGCCTTTATAATAAAATCTTGAGTTCTCTTGGATCTGTCCGAGGTGAAACTCTCCCTCGGCTGTATCCTCGGACCCTCGGCGCATGGGCCAACTCATAGAGTTTAATCCTAGAGCAGGTCGGCCCTCCATATTACAGCTCAAAGGCCCATAGGCCCACTTGGGTACTTTTACTCCCCACAGGTGAGAATCAACCTAACATATCATTTTAGTAAATTAGGTTTGGATTGACATATTTTTCACTCATACTTATTTTCATTTTCCAGGTTTGAATTTGAATCTAATTTTGTCCTCTTCATTTAAACCTCCACTATTCATCCCACTCTTCCCATTTCAACTTCTTCTTTATATATATATGGGGTAATTACACATAACCCACCTGTGGTTTGGGCGAAAATTACTTTGTCTACCCGTGGTTTGAAAAGTGTCACTTAACCCATCTGAGATATATTTCGTTTGTTTTCTGTAACCCACCTCTGTTAAAATCAGGGATAAATATGTATTTCTACACCCCTTTTATGTCTCTCTCCTCCCAAAAAATAAAAAAAGAGGCTAAAACAAGAGGAAAAAAAAAATCAAAAGATGCGATTTGTAAGAATTTAGAAACTTGTCTCAAGAACTCCAATAAATCACAAACTATATTTTTTCAAAAGAAAATAAAACAAAAGGAAAATTTTACTTAACCCATTAACTTTATTCTTCTCTATACATTAATTTATTCCTCATGCTCTTTCTGCCCCCCCTCTCTCTCTGTTCTGTCCATGTCTCTCTCATCTCTTACACTCTAGTTCAGATCGTCGGTAGCTTTTGGTCGTGGTGGCTTGGGTGATGACTGTGGAGGAGCACGAGTTGGCTGTGTTGGTTGGGTATGGGTTTTGAGGAGGAGCATGGTGTTGGATTAGGTCTGAGTTTTGAGGAGGAGCATGACATTGGGTTGGATCTGGGTTTTGCCAAACGTCATCGTAATCGACTCTCCCATCTTAGCCAAGTCTATCTCAGTGGAAACGGCAACGGCAATGACTAAGGCGACGGTTGAGGCTAGAAGACTAACGACGATGGCTTGAAGATTGGTCATTTCTGGGTTTATATCGCGTGTGTCTTGGGTTTAGATCGATGTTTCTGTGGTTTCTTGGTTTGATCGATGGTTATATCGTGTAGGTTGTGGATCTTGGGTTTGATCGATGTTTCTGGGTTTTGAAGATTGGCCTTAGGTCGTGGTTTCTTGGTCGTTTATGGGTTTTGAAGATTGGTCTTGGGTCATGGTGTTTGATTGGCAATGGTGGCTGGTGATTCGGCGATGGGTTTGGCAGTGGCAATGGGTGTGGATCTTGGTGGTTGTGGCTAGTGATTTTGTGGGTTGTTGTGGTTCGGTGGTGTTGGCCGGTGTTGTGGTTTTTTTTTTTTTTTTTTTTTCTTTTCTTCTTTCGATTCTGTGGTGTTTCAGTGGTAGTGGTGGTGATGGCTTTGGTGGGTTCTTCATGTTCTATGGTTTTTTGGGTATGTTCTTCATGTTCAAAATTTGTGTGAATGGAGAGAGAGACAAATATCACTTTTTGATCTTGTTTCTCTTGCATTTTTGTTCTATTTTTTTGTTTTAGAAGGAAAGAGACATAAAATTTGAGCAAAAATACCTATTTACCCCTGATTTTACCCCTTGAGCACCCTCCTTTTATAAGCCAGATTTCAATGGTGAATTCTACCCATAGGTTTGTAATAATTGTCTACTACCATTATAGGGTAAATTAATGCCTCCAATAAATGTAGTCAATCATACATCCTTCAGCATTACTTTAATCACAAACAAAGAAAAAATGTAGACAAATTTCTTAACTTCCTATTGTCAATCTGCTCCAACATCCTTCAAAAACTTCAATTTGATATATTTTTTAGTGTTGTTACAACATCTCTCATGTTTAACCTTTCTTCAGGTGCCACTATTAAGTAATCCATACTCCATAGCCGATTTCATAATGGACAAAATACAATCCAACTTAGCTTTAAAATTCTTTTTGCCTCTCTTTAGCAAATTAGCAATCATAACTTCAATTATTGAATCAGGTAGTGCCTATTTTACCCAACCTTTTAGGCTCATTTCTCCAACAAACATTTCATTTGTGAGATTCTTTCTTGTGAATGTTTCTAGCAACAAAATGCCATAACTATACACGCCGCTGCGTGTGGAAATGATCCCTTATGATCCATACTCTACCAGTTTGATTGAAATTTATTGTTAGAAAGTATCCAATATTGTTACTTGATAGTAAAAAGAAAAATGCTCAATACTTTTTTGAGACAAATTTGAGTTTGTGTGTGTATTTGTAAACATAAAATTGAATTGTAAACTATAAACATTACCTGGTGCCATGTAACCAATAGTGGCCATTGTCATAGTTTGTGTCATAGAGTCTTCATTGCCTAAGAATTTTGAAATACCAAAGTCACTCACGTGTGCAACCGTATCTTTGTTTAGGAGAAAATTGTTGGGCTTTAAATCACAATGAACAACAGGTACAGGATAACCATGATGGAGATACTCCAATGATGATGCAACATCTATCATCATGTTCAATCTTTTTAGCATATCCAAGAAGTGTTTGTGAGAATACAACCACTTCTTACTTGTCAAAAATAGAAAAAAAAAAAAAAAAAGAATACAACCACTTCTTAAGGCTCCCCTTGGGCATGTACTCCAGTACCAAGGCTTTAAAATCAATGCTACTACAACTACTAATGATTTTCACAAGATTTTGGTGGCGAATACTGCACAATACATCACATTTAGCTTTGAAACTCTTAAACCCTCCTTCAATATTCAATTAAAAACTTTTATGGCAATACTAGTTCCATCTAAAAGTGTCCCTCTGTACACCGAGCCAAAACTCCATTTCCTAACTAAGTTATTTTCACTGAATCCATCTGTATCTTGTTCAAGTTCTATATATGTTACAAGGGTAGTTTTTGTATTTTACCCTTATTCTTCTCTTCAATGGGCAAATACTCTTGTAAATAAGGGTATGCATGGCTAGTGAAGATGAGAAAACCCATATTTTTTGCATCACCAGTCAGGTTAAAGTGTTTTTTTTTTTTCAGCCAATCCTAGAGATAGGTTGGATTGGATTGGATTGGAGAGTTATGCTTTAAATATTTCAATTTCATTTATAGTAAAAAATTGGACTTATATCAATTATTCAAATATTTTTTTAATAAATTATTACAATTCACTTAATGCCTATCCACAAGTTCCAAAATATTTTAAAAGTCCGCACTTAATGCATATCCAGATTTCTTCTTCTGATATTTGATAAACTTAAGTATGCACTCAAAATTTTCTTAACATCATTGTGATTCCTTTGGTACATCCTGCAATTAACTCCAATAAACTAACTATTGGAAAGATCCCTTTCAACGATAGAGGCATGTTTATTGATGAATATTGGTACTGGAGTCTGGATTGGTATTGCAACACTGCTCAAGTTTTCTCTTCTTTTGAATGTTATTTTCATTGCAACATTGACATTGTTTAGCATTATTTTCATTAATATATTGATTTTTTTTTCATCCAACTCAATTTTAGCCCCCTCCCTTGGTGATACAACTGTGATTGTGGATGATGTGTCTGAAAGTAACCTTAACACACAATGAGGACATATGCATTTCATATTTATGCAAAATAAATTTTGCATTTAGGGTAGGAAAGGAAAAAAAATTGCAAAATATAAGCCAAAGATGTTGACTTTTATTGATGCAAAGGAAAGCTCAATATGAGAAGGGAAAAACCATGAAAAAAAAAAAAGGCATGACTTCAAAAAGTGGGTTTGTACTTTGTAATTGGTTTTGTCTTGTTGTTCTTGTCTTTTATTTTTAATGTAAAATTTTTTTTTTTGGTGAGTTTCAATTTCAACAAGAAACATGAGATTATTTTAATTACTTATTGTATTATTTAAATATGTATACTAATATAAATAAGGTTAAAATGCAAAACTCACCCTCTAAATTTCACAACTTTTTATTTCAATCGTATAAATTTGTATTTTGTCATTTCAGTCCTTTAAGTTTCAATCTTCTTCAATTCAATCTTCCTTTAACATTCCATCCATGTCTACCGTAAATCATATTCAATTTTTATTTAATTATTTATTTGTTAAATTAAAGAAAAAATGTTAAATAATTTTTTTTAAACCCAGAAATTAACCCCCACCCATGTCGTCCATCACTCCATCCCCACACCTGAAGAACCCCACTTTTTTTCAATTGTCAGAACATACCTGAACAAAAAAGAGCTAGTAGTGACAGTGGTGTTGTTGGGTTGGCTCAGTTCCAAGAGCAAGCACCTCAAGGAATAGGTGAATTGGTACAATTCCAAGGGCTTTCATGCCTTCACTTTCGTCATTAACGTCAGCGAGCTGCTGTGGTTTGATTTAGGAGTAATTCTTAGGTACTCCAAGAGTACAGAGAATGATGTTCCCTCCTCTCACATTCATGGTGAGGTCCACTCTTTAAATTCATGGTGGAGTCCACCATGAATGTGAGAGAAGAGAGCACCATTTCTTCGTGCTCCGGAAGCACCTAAGAATTTTCCTTGATTTAGGCCAAAGAATTGAGTAGCGAATTGCGGCATTGGCAAACGAGCTTATATCCTGGCCTATGATTCCTAGGTTTCGGATAAGGAAAAGGATGGTAGAGAACACTGCTTGGTTTTCCACACATTCAGCAATACCGGTTGGTTTGTGTAGGTTGATTGCTCTCTTAAAACTTAAAATTAAGCTTTCATTGGTTTTAAAGGATCTGGTGTTGGAGTTTATTAATTGTTGTTTGCCTAAGTTGTTTGATTTCATAAATAATTAAATAAAAATTAAATATGGTTAACAGTAGACATAGATGGAATGTTAACAGAAGACTGGATTAAGGAAGATTGAAACTTAGTGAACATTTGGATAGCGTTGCGTCCAGCATCTAAGTGTTTGTGTCATTAAATAGTGGGTCATGTGTATTGTTTACGGGACCTACAAACCTTTTTTTTCAGCAAAATTAACATTAAAACTGAGTCTCACAACTCTATTAACATATTTAAAAATTATTTTATTACAATATTTTCAGTTTTCAACAATAAGCGGTATCTAAACAAACCTTTAAAAGACTAAAATAACAAAAGTTAACTTACCGGACTTAAATGAAAGTAACGAAACATTGAAACCTAGAGAGTGAATTTTAAATAATTTTTTATAACACTGGCCAGGAGCTAGTTATAGTCATGGCAGCTAAAAATCTCGCCGCCTGTCTGGGTGGTGTAGTTGGTTATCACGCTAGTCTCACACACTAGGGGTCCCCGGTTCGAACCCGGGCTCAGACAATTTACCACTAACGTTTTGGGCTTTGGGTTTTTCTTTTACCTCACTGATTGTAAGAACCGCATCTCTCAGTCACTCACTCTCACTCTCAGCTCTTCTCTCCCACAACCCAGCACGCTGATCTGGTTTTGTCTCCCCAATATGGGTTTTGGGATTTTTTGTGGATGCCGATCTCAGTTTCTGCCACCGGGTTTCTATGTCGATCTGGGTTCTACCGCAAGGTTTTAGTCGCATGTTTGTTTTGCTAAAAACCGTGAAAGAACACCTGCGTTTGCTGGGTTTCTACCAATATCGAGTTTTTTTTTTTTTTTTTTTGGTAGCTAATTTGAGTTTGGGTGAGTTTGTAGAGAAATTCGAATTTAGGTGAGTTTGTAGAGAAATTCAAATTTGGGTTTAAGAATTTCTGCTTTGATTCATGGTTGTGCTTTGAATGAAATTAGAGAATTTGAGTTTGGGTTTTTCGTGATTGAAGGAAAATTTTCATTTTACATGTTGGCAACCAAACACGGTAAAATGAAAACATTTTCAATAAAATATTTTACATTTGAAAATATTATACTTCAATCTCGGTGTCCCTTTGCTGCATAACATATTCTCACTCCCCACCTGGGTTTCATTTTCCAATGAATATTCATACTCAAAGATTTTCATTTCCCAATTACATTTTCACACTTCCGAATGACTCGCCGACTCCTCATCTTATATTCCCTTCTTTCCCTCCCCCATATTCCACCCACCACTCCACCAAACTTGTGTCCGAATCTGGGTTTTGCAATTCACTCAAAAGGGTGTCCAAATCACCAACTTGTTTGAAGAATCTTGGTGGTTTGGTTAAGGTCAGATGTGGTGGAATGGCACAAAATAATGAGAATGATGATGATGGGTTTTACATGAGGAAGTGTGTGGAGCTTGCCAGGAAGGCAATTGGGCGTACCAGTCCCAATCCCATGGTGGGTTGTGTTATTGTCAAGGATGGAAAAATTGTTGGTGAAGGCTTTCACCCTAAAGCTGGACAGCCTCACGGTGAGGTAAAACCCGCTTTCCTCTCTTTTTTCTCATGTGCAATAAGAATGAAAGATAGTTTTTTTTTTGTGTGTGTGGTACTGTGGTGTGTATTTTTTTTTTTTTTTCCCTTTTCTTTCTTCAGATTTGTGTGCTTATTTTTGAGCATTATGTAGGTACTTAAGTTTTGTGGAAATATTGTTTTGGCACTTTGAAAGTGGTGATAAAGGCTCTAACTCGTGGATTGTCTAAGTTTGTGAAACGCCTATTATCTATTTTTAGTTTAGTTCGACCTTAAAACTCTGTTTTGCATGGAGGGGGAAAAAAGAAGAAGAAGAAGAAAAAGAAGAAGAAGAAGAAGACTGTTTGATAAGCATGTTTGGCAGTTTGGGTAATTCTCTGTCTTTTCCATAAACTGATTCTGAACTTATAATTTGTTTTGACGGTAAGAGGTTTCGAATGTGCTAACATAAAAATGGTTCTGCATTATTGTATTTTGGAATGAGTAGTTTATAAATAGTTATGTTCTTATGGTATTTGTGTTGGGTTAATTACATGCTACTATCCTAAAGGACCTAAACTATGCCAATGAACTCTGGCTCGAAAGACCGTTCCTCCTATCACAACATCCAATGGAGGTGGTAAGTCATGAATTAAAAAAACCATTAGATGCTTGTGAAACTTACTAATCAAAAGATTACTACACTGGACTACTTTGCAA
Source organism: Castanea sativa (assembly GCF_040712315.1). Classification (NCBI taxonomy): domain Eukaryota; kingdom Viridiplantae; phylum Streptophyta; class Magnoliopsida; order Fagales; family Fagaceae; genus Castanea; species Castanea sativa. Next base: position 56,721,956 of record NC_134018.1, on the reverse strand, counting down.
AAACATTTACTACCATGAGCTACAAATAAAATAAAATTTCTATTACTTATATATATATAAAAAAATAAAAAGAGACAAATCAAATAAATGAGCCTTAATCTATTCTTTTAGCAGTATTAAGTCCATTTGTCAAGTAGCCTTAGCTTGAAGTGACCTTATGAAACAATGATTGCAACTTAAAAGAGTAAAATTTTTCTCTCCATTGCAAGACTAGTTAACCAGTTGTGGGATGCCATAGCTGTCACTGCAAAAAATCAATGTTCACTCTAAAGAGGGGGATATATATATATAGACACACACACACACACACACACACACATAAATAAGAAGAAAGATAAGATTTGTGACCAGGAAAATGTTGTCATCTTGTAAGTTGCATAGAAAGGCTCCTTGATAAGGAGAAATATAACTTACATTACAAGCACCAGGTATGCTTCATCAATTCAGTTAAGGGCCACTTGGTTTATGGGTTACTAACAGTGAAAAAAATAATCAATATAGTTTATGGGCTTATTTCTTCAGATTTGTAGTTTAAGGTAGTAAATTGGTTTGGAGAAATAGTTTAGTATTGCAAAATGTAATTTACCATTCATGTATATCTAGAAATTCAATGTTATTCTCTGAAAAATGATAGAGTTGGAAATTAGAGAGAGAATTATAATATCTTGTTTATGTATAGCCTTTGCTGAATGTATGAAGTCAAGTGGTGAAATTTGCAGGTCTTTGCTCTGAGAGATGCCGGGGATTTGGCTGAGAATGCAACAGCATATGTGAGCTTGGAACCATGTAACCACTATGGGAGAACTCCTCCCTGCACTGAAGCATTGATTAAAGCCAAAATAAAAAAGGTAGTGGTCGGGATGGTTGATCCAAACCCAATAGTGGCTTCAAAAGGACTGGATAAACTGAGAGATGCAGGAATCAATGTGACCGTGGGCGTGGAAGAAGAATTGTGCAAGAGGCTCAATGAGGCCTATATCCATCAAATGCTGACTGGAAAGCCTTTTTTAACACTCAGGTAAAGTTACCACATTTTTTATATAATAGAAAGAATGCCATCGATCATTAAATGGTTTTATATCTATTTATATTCGTACTGTTTTATATTCTTGGTTTTTTTTTGTAACACCTTTAATTTTTTTGTTTAAAAATGTTGCTTGGGTGTTCTTATATTTTGAATTTTCTTGAAAACTAAGTAAATATAAACAACAATGTATTCCATTTAAAGAACTCTCTGTAACCTGCAGATACTCTCTCTCAGTTAATGGCAATGTTTTAGATCAGCTTGGTGAAGGAGTGACAGAGGCTGGTGGATACTACTCACAATTGTTACAGGAGCATGATGCAGTTATACTGTCTCCCACACTATTAATTGATAAGCTCTCCATTCCGGCATCCCAAGAACCTGGAGCCAAGCAACCCCTTTTGATTACAACAGCAAGAAATCCTAGTCCTCTGACCAGAATCGCAGCTCTCTCCACTGAAGAAACTGCTAATGTGATTATCTTCACAGACAAAGAGATGGATGTAGTGGAGAGAACAGCTCAACAGGGAATTGAAACAGTAGTTTTGGATCAGATAAATCTGAATGCAATTCTGGAATATTGTAAGCGCCAAGGATTTTGTAGTGTTTTGCTGGATTTGAGGGGGAACTTTGGAGATCTTGAAGAGCTTCTAAAACAGAGTATTGAGCAAAATTTGTTGCAAAAAATTGTGATGGAAATTTTGCCAATTTGGGGTGGAAGTGATAGTGATAATGAGAATTTGCAAGTGGCAATTAAGAGTCTGGATAGAGGACTAAAAGTGAAGAAGTTACAACCCATAATCTCAGATAAGAAAATGGTGCTAGAGGGTTATCTTTAATTTGATTGATTCTGTGATTGGAACTCATTGCAGAATGCAGACACAACATATGTGCTACAACCAAAATTTTGAATTCCATTCTATTTGGAATGGCCATTTTGTTTCGGGCCTTTCGGCACAACTAAGTGAACTTTAAAAACATATTTCAATGGCATGTTCGTGAATATTTTGAAAAAGTGGTCCGCACATTATCTTATGTTTCGGTTACTAAAAAATTGTTCTAGAAAAATGGTGTCAAACACACATCTTTTGCATTATATTAAGTTCCCTAAAAATAGTTTGCCAATCCAATTTTTTGAAAATTATTTACATTGTTTTGAAAGAAAAAAAAAATCAATGTGACAAAACATGCTATTCATGAGTTTTTAATATTTTATGAACTCTTGTGCTATGTATTTAAATGTTTTAAATCTTTTCATGAATTGAGATGGCTTGACTATGGATTTCTAATAAAGTCATTGATATATATAGGTATAGACCGGTATCCAAGTATTTGATTTTAGTAGTTGAACCAAATGGAAATTTTATTATATACTTGCTATTGCACCTTCCGTATACGTTTCATTTTAAAATCATGTTTTTGAGGTCACAAAACACGATTTCAGTTAAGACAATTTCATATTTTTAACTAAAATTGTGTGACAGTGTGAGTAGGTGATTGTGTAATACGGAGAATCTGAACCTTCTTTCATATAATAACCGTTTGTATTTATATTCAAAGTTAAAGCATCCATTATATTTCTGTCAGATAGGCTTAAAGCAAAATTAGGATAACAATTAAAGTATACTGGTCCATTATGTAAACTTGTTTCCATCATGCCTAAGAGTGAGTTATTAAGGGGGGTGTTTGGCAAGCTAGTTCTAACACATTTTAAACAACATTAGACACATTTTCACACACCTTTTCACCCACACGTATATCAAAAACACCCAAACAATATAACTCAAACTCCTCTCCTAAACGCCTCCTAAATCTTTAATGTCTGTCATCTCTTAAACAAAGTAAAATACTTGAATTTAAAGCTTATTTTGTTAATGGCTTTACAGCCAACTGAACTAAACCAATATGTAAAAAGGCATATTTTTCTTTATGTTGATTAACTAAGTTTGTCGAAAATAACTGAATTATTTCATATTCATTAAATAAAGAGCAAGTTCTTTCAACAGTTTTTATAGTGTAATCTGTCATGAAAGCTAACTTAGAAAATGAAGTCTGTCGGTAGATTTTATCAGTTTTTTCTGTGTATAGAAAAGATGATAAGAAAGATTACTTAATAAAGCTAATTGAAAAAACAACACCTATAGAAGAAAACCCAATAGATATAATGCAAAAGAAGTTAGATATGATAGAAATAGAAAGAGAAAAATGTATGATAAGAAAATGAATAGTAAGAAAAGGGAGAGAAAGAATAGAAAGACAAAATAATAGTACCCTAAACATAGCTAATAAAGAAATTAGTTCAATGGAAACAATACGGAAGAAGTTAGACATGATAGATATAGAAAGAGAAAAAAGTATAATAAGAAAAGAAAGACTACTAGTACTCTAAATCAAAACGGTCTCTAGCTTAGAATCAAGGCATTGACTACTACAACAGTAAAATCTCAAGTTGTTTGTCTTTTTTCTTTGCTGTCATGGCAATTTTACCTGAGATTCCATCTTACTATAGCTTATCTGGCTTTCACACCTCACTCTTTCTTTATATATCCATTTTTTTAATTAAAAAAAAGGGTATCATAGTCCTCTAACCTCAACATGTTGGCCCGGCTAGCTTTACATGTTGGCCCAGCTAGCATTTGTATGCGAAGTTCTGTAAAATGATAACCCAGAGATATGAACTACTTATTTTCGTATGAACATAAAATGTGCACCACAACCACAACCGCAATTGAATTTAATCCTAATAGACACTCAACAAAAAAGAAGAAGAAGGAATTTAATCCCAATAGACAGTGGTAATTTTTAGTTGTGTTGACAAACTTTACCTGACTAAGAATGCTTGGTATGAGGCTTGCTTCCCTAGTTCACACATTGCAAACATGATTAGAAATTATCTCCATATTAGGATACAAAATGACAACTTCAACTTGTATATATAACCATCATCAAAATGCAAAGAGAAATTTAATTGACTAGAAAGGGATTTGGATGGCGATTTTGGCTCAAATGAATTTAATTGCAAGTGCGATGAATGGTACAGTGGATTGACGAGCTAGAGAGGTTTTGTCAATTTATAGAAGCTTTTCAAAGGGTCAACGAAAGGATCATAGGTGCTGTAGAAGCTTTAGGGCGAATATGCTGGTGGGAAATTGGCAGCATTGAAGTTATGAAAAGGACTACAAGCAAATATCTTATTAGCCAAGAGCCTTCGTCATAGCATTATACTTTTCTTTAATGAGAGTGATTGCAATGGCAGGATGCAAATGTATGTTCTCCCAACTTGTTCTCAATTGGTCCAGTGGAAATCTCTTGAAGATGAGGTGATTGAGCTGTCATATCTCATTCTTTTGGTTAGGAAGAATAGGGTGATTTAGCCCTCTTACATCAACATTGTGTCCTTCATCAAGATAAGAAGTAGAAAAGAAAACAAATTTTGTTTTTTGATAAGTACTGTTAGTATATATACTTTGACACTGAAGAATCGTTCAATATAGAAATGCAGAGCAGCCCAAATTGGTGATTTATTCTATCACCAAAACAAGTCTATTATATACATATGAAATAAGAAAACATATTTCATGGGAGTAAATAATTTCATATCTACATACTTTGATGCTAAAGCTCAACTATAATGTGTGATTTATATGACAGATGATGCATGTAACTAGCCACCAGCTCTGCAAACAGGGAAATATATGGGTACCATGCCTAGTAGCCCAAATTGTGAAAATAAAAATGAGCTTCCCATCAACCTAAGAAGTAGGACGACCATTTGGTGAATGCTCCTTAGAGTGGCTTCTTATTTTTGCAGTCAACTGAGCTTGAATTATTTTGTCACTTGCGATTGCTTCCTGAATGTTGTTGTGAACCAGCTTGCAAAGCTCATCCAGTGCCAGCATTGGAAATGGCTCTTCAATAAGAACACCAACCTACAGAAATCAATTACCATCATATTAGAATATGGAAACTGTTTTTTGTTTGCAAAATATGCAACAGCTTGTGGCCACTTGGTGACACAAAGCAAATACATTGTGACAGCATTTTTAATTCATTTGAGAGAGAGAGCATGTTGCTGAACACTATACATGAGCCTTCAAATCTCTTTTTCATTTTATACTAAAATTGAAATTCATTAATGGGTTTATTTTCTAAAGTGCCCTTGCCACATCAGTCATGTCAGGGATGAATGATTCAGTCATAAAACAATGGAATTTTCTATAATAATGAGAGTAGAAAAACTGGGAACGAGATTTTTTAGTAAGTAGAAAAACTGGTCAAAAAATCCAGATTTGGTCTTTATGTTCAAAATATTGGAAAGTGAATATCACATTGAGAATAATTGAATAAGGACAAAACCATTTCTTCTGGGTCATTTTCAAATTTGAAACATGTTTGTTAATTGTATATTTCCTTAAAGTTCCATGATTCAAAGTAGTATTTCCTATTGCTTTACTAGCACACACATACAAATCCAATCACATGCATAATAAGGCAGACAGAAGCAATACATACTTCTTCTATGCAGAACAAAGAAGCAGCACTCATGAAAGTAGCGGGAATCACGATCCAATGGCAATCATCCCAAAGTATGATAGGAAGAGTGAGATGCCAGAGGACTAGAAACCTTGAGGTCAAGCGAGTGTAGGACAGGGGGATGGGGATACCCAAAAGTTGTTCACAAACACCAATTCCTTCATGGAAACCAGAGATCTTTGACTCCTGCATTACATTTGGAAAACTACAACCTGAATAAAAAAATTTACACAATGCACAAAATTTCGGTAGTTTTGAGCATGTATTGGCATATAGAAACATTATAGTTTTAACGTAAATGTTTCTGGAAAGCTTCAAGAATGTACAAACTGCATAAATGTTTCTACTTGATACCAGTGACTTTTTGATTCCTAATATTCAGCAGATTAAAAATCAAAAGTCCGCCAATTTTACACCTGATTGTCTATAATTTTTTTTAAATTTAATTTACACGACTGTGTAACCATTATCCAACTTCTTGGAATGGAATAAAATAACCAAAACATAAAAAAGAAAAACCCTGGGATCACTTTTGGAAACTCTTAGATACCCCAAGAAGGGAATTACCAGTGCATTTCTCCTTGATTCCTCCAACTTTAGCATCTGGAGGCTTTGAGAGATGAACTCAATGATGCAACGTGGCCGATGCTTTGAATTGAGTACTATTGCCAGATCTTCTACTTCAAGCACATTCTGGAGCTCTTGCCTAACATCTAAGCCATAAATCAAATGACACTGCACTAAAACTGTTCACATCAGTAAGTTTGTGTCACCAAGCTAAACCTGACCAAATCACATTCTCCAAATTACAGAAAGAAAAAAAAAAAACTAAAAAAACTAAAAACATTGAGCCTTTTCTCATTCTCCATTTTGTTGCACCAGCACATTACTTGCTTCAAAATTCAATTTACAACATTAGTAAAGCTTATTAGGCTACCTACCATCCACTTCTCCTAGACATTTGCAAAAGCGAGAGTTTTGTGCACTAAGTACGGCCTTTTTTTAATAGACCTTCTAATTAAGTACAAATTCAAATACAATTACTTCTTTCCCTCACTAAGCTAAAACAGAAGCAAAATATCATACCAAAAAAAGCAAATTAAACAGAGAATGTCTAACACTAACCTTAAGCGCAACCGGAAATGCCATAATGTACTGCAAAAGCGCCTTCTTGAGCGGCGCATTGACTGAGTTGTCAACCCCAGAAATCACCTGCCTCGCCAAATCATTCGTCCCGGCAATCACCTTCATCCACGCCTTCCTCCCCTCCTCGAACCTCGAATACGAAGCCTCCGTCCTGAACACCAACAACAGCGCCAAAGCCGGTGCTGTCAACTGGTACGGCAATGTGGAGGCCCTCAACACTGGGAAAAAACCCGGCAACCAATGCAGCGACACAGCAGAGTTGTAGCCTGCAATCACGGCGGCAAAAGAAGTGAAGGCGATCACCGGAGGGACCAAAGATAGGATCACACGGGACGTGAGGCTCGAGGAGACGTGGCGCCAGTGGCGAAGCGAGCTCCTGTGTTGAATCCATTTCTCGTGGTCGTAAAGCGTTCGTTTCTTTCGCATTCCTCGCTCTTTTATGTGGTCGGCCCAGTCGGGAATTGCGTGGAGGATTGAGAAAAGGAAGTCAGTGTCAGTGTCAGAGGAAGAAGGAGGGGGTGCGGAGTTTGAAGAGGAGTGGATCTTGAAAGAGAGGGTTTTGGGTTTGGAGATGAAAATGGTAGTGGTGGTGGTGGTGGTGGTTGTTGTTGGTGGTGGGTGTGGTTTGAGGAAAGTTTTGGGGGTGAAGTTGGAAGAGAGAGAGATATTGGAGAAGGGTTTGATAGGGTTTGTGGTGGTTTGTGTCATTTGTGGGAGTTAGGGCTTTGAAGGGGAGGCAAAGAGAGAGCATGTTAGGGTTTCAGAGAGAGTTAAAAAGACAGAGAGAGAGTGAGTGAGTGACAGGGAAGAGAAGGGAGTGGATGGGTTAGTTGGAAACGGTTACTTTTGTGATGGAGGTTTTTACACGTTCAAATGTTTTTTTTGGATAAAAAACGACTGTCGTTTTTTGTCTCTTGAATTTTTTTTTTTAAAAAAAAAAAAAAAAAAAAAAAAAACTAATGAACTACAAGTGTGTCACTTGGAGGAAAAAGAACACTCTCATTAGAGGGTGGTCTCTCTCTCTCTCTCTCTCTCTCTCTCTCCAGCCAGCAACCCCCATTGCAAGCATCGTTCCATGGTGAGCCTACTTTTTTTTTTTAAGGTGTCCTTATTTTTAGTGAGGAACTCAATGTTATTTATAACCCCAATTTATTCCAGAAGCTTTAAAACCCTACCAACCTGAAGTAATTTAGAATGATTATTATTTATTTATGGTGATCAATCGTGGTATTCATAGTTTTGGAATATGTTGCATGGATCTCTCGTTGTTCTGTATGGAGAATTTCCTCTATACTTTCATGGGTCGTCATTCCCTCATCTCCGGATATTTAACTTGAAAAGTAAGTCCCTTCCTCTTTAGATATTTAGCTTGGAAAGTAGGTTATTTGCGTTGTCTTTTTTGAATCTTATTGATAGCAACAAGTTTTTGTATGTAAATCTTATGTTCTTTTCTCTGTAAATGAAGAGTTCTTTTTCATAGGGTTGTAGTTGTGCTGGTCACCTCTTTTATGTTTTCTAGATTATACTATATATACTCCTCGTAAATATTTTCTTAACAATAATATTTCAATGAATTTCATTCAAAGATTATATATACATATATATATATATATATAATTTTTTTTTTAAAACCCTCAATTGATTGAATTCTCAATTCTTGTATGCGTGTCGTTAGATTCAATACAAGTGTGTTTAATTTTGGTAAATTCTGCTTTGTTAAGTTAAGAGGCTAATTATTTATTGTTTGTAATGTCAACCGATCCCTTAACAAGGAGAAAAAATTAGGGGTCAAGCTTAGGTTCAGTGTCTAATAGTACTGGACCCGTTGAGATGATGACATGTGTCTACTTTTAGACACGTGTCACCATCTGATTGGGTCCAGTGCACTAGATGCATTGGACCTAAACCAAGTCCAAAACTTAGATACCAAATACAATATGCATTAAACAAATTTATTGTTAGGACTCTCACAATTAACTGTAGACCCCCACAAAAGCGAGAGCTTGCATTGGGCATGACCTTTTATATCCCTTCAATTAACTAGTGAAAAATGTCACATTGGGGATGAAATCTCCACAAATCAAGGTCACAGAGAGGTATTAGAAGAAATTAAATAGATCATAGTAGTAGTTCTTGCCACAACAGGATCAGTAAGAAGAGCCTTTGGAACCCCTCAGTACCACCAAAACAGACAGAAAATTTTGTGGAATCAACTTGTGAAGACCATGCAAATGGGTCTATCTCCTGGTGGCATATCAGGGACTTATTATTTTTTTTGAAGTTGCAACCCACAACCACAAGCACTAAAAACATATGAGATTTTGGCAGGGCTCAAGATCTTCACATGCTTTTCTTAGATTGAGCGTGAGCTATTTCCAGGCTCCATCCAAGCTAGCTTGGAGAACAGCATTTTTTTTTTTTTTTTATAATCAATAATACAAGTATATAACCATCCATCATGCAGAGTATTTGATTGCAGCAAGAGGCCCAACAATATGAAATTTCCAAAACAATAAAACATGTGTTAAAAGAACTAGGTCCCGCATAACAACTTTCAAAAATTCAACACAGGTTTTAAAAACCTTACTCAAGTCCACGATATTCCTATACAAAGTGAACTGCCCAATAATTAAGGATTTTCCTTTGCACTGTTGGATCCCAGCTTCACCATTTGGTTCTCTTGAAGTTACTTCTTTGTTCCAAATACAAACTCTTTCACAGTGTTTTCTGCTGACAGTATCGCCTTCTTAATCTGCCATTGAAAATTTGTGTCATCACAAACTCAGAAGAATACCAATCTTTATCATAGTATGAATATGAGTTAACCATGCTACAATTAAATAGATAAATCAATTTCTTGTCAACAATAAAGGCAAGCACATATATTATCTTTTATTAGCCAAGGATTGCCTCAGCAATATGGCTATTACTCTACAATATGGAACACGGTTAACTTTCTGGTCTACACTGTTGTACATGCTCTACTTACTATTTCATGAATATAAATTATGCATTGATCTAAAATTTTCAACTTAACATATAAAAATCCAAAAGTAATCCATGGTTCTTGCTTTTTCCCCCTAATGCAGTAGTCAAAAGTAATATCACAGGAGGCTTAAAAAAAAAGCTTACAAAGAGTCCATAAAAATTAAAAGTGTATAACCCAGAAGATTGGGTGTTTGTATTTGTGCATGCACGCACACATACTTATTATTCTGGTCAACTGAAGATAATTTTTTTTTTCCAGCTGAGTGCCATTTCTTTTTCTTATCCGCCAGGATGAAACTTTGCAATGCATTGTCCACTGCATACAAGGAAGAAGAAAAAAAGAGAAGGAAGGGGGGGGGGGGCAATTCTGCTTCTTCTTTTTTTTTTTTTTTGGGTTTAAGTACTATGCTTCTTTTTCATATGCAAATAATTTCTTTACAAACAAAATTTCTTTAGACAAACATGCTACACACAATAACCATTTTGCCAATTCCCTGGTTTTCTCTTTAAATGTAAATCCTTCCAATGATTTGCGTCTTCATAGAACAGAAACTGCTAAATCTTATCCCAGAAAAGATGTTTTGATATTAAATTCTAAAAGTTTTTACACCTTGAAGACATTAAAAGTTCATAGAGAGAGAGAGAGAGAGAGAGAGAGAGTCTGTGTCCTCTACTCTAAGACTATGTTTTACCTACTAAGAACAGGTCATATCTTTCATCCTATGCAGGATTGGTAAAAGCATCAAGCACACTTAAGCACACAAGCTTCTTCGAACCTAGGCACAACAAGCGTGCTTAATGAAGTAAAGCACACATTTTTCAGATATGATGTATAATAAGTAATAACCTCTAATAGAAAGATCCATAAAATATAATATAAAAAAATTAATAGACTCGATATAGTAATATACTTTTTCTATAGGCTCAAATGGATAGGGCAAGTGCACAAAGTTTGTTAGTTCAAATTTTACACAAGGTACTTCAATTTCTTAAATTTTTTATATGGTAATTTGAAACAATTATCAATGGACTATATGACTTATCTAGTCATATAAGTTTAATCATAACATTCTATACAATTCTCATGTACTACATAAAAATACATAGCTGTGATAGCTATGATCAAAATAAAGTATACCGTTCCATCAAAATAAATCTAAAAGGCAAAGACCAGAATAAGAAAAGTACATAATTCTTGTTTGAGTCCTTTGATATGTAAACAAAAAATTGTGTAGTACAACACCTTAGAAGTTGTGTTGGTATAAAAAAAATCAAATATCCACGTAATTCATTTAAGGTCAAGCGGTTAATTTAAATAATTCATATTTTTTTAGCCGAAACAAGATTAAAAAAAGAAGTGCATATCCAAAATTTGTACTTCTTTAGAAAGCACCAGAAAGCGTGCTTTGTTATTCTTCAAATAGCATCAGAAAAGCATGCCCAAGGCATGCTTCAATAAAGGAGCTTTAGTTCGGCCAAGGCCAAGTAAAATGCTTGGACCTTTGGAATTTGTGCTTTGAACTTAGATGTTTAAGCAAAACACTAATACTCTATACCATGTTTCTTTCTACATTTACCTTGTATGATCCTCCCCTCACCTGGGTCTTCGTTGGACATAGTCAAATCATTAGAATAACCTCCTACCACCTTACCCCTTATATGGACGCATCCATTCTAACTCCACACAAACTGTCTTTGCCACTTGTTCACCTTAGCACTCAGTTTCTCTTTTTCTGAAAAACCTAAGATTCTATACCACAAGGCATGGCTAACAATAATTGAAGCATTGCAGTCAAGTATTCTATAAAGGCCAGGTGCAGAACCCCCAATGTAAGCGAATTGCAGTCAAAGTATTCACATTTTGACGAGAATCAAGATGCCAATGAGGTCTAGCTAAAATAGCACCTCATTCCCTTGTATGGGCAAGGTAGAGGGTGAGATCAGAGGGTTCAAGATCCATCAGGTGCATGTATAACTTAACAATAGACAAATTATGACAGAAATCAATATTATCTCTTTATTGACTAAATTGGGCAAAGGGAAGATATCTTACTCAGCCAATATATACCAGATTTTGCAACAAACAATCAAAGAAAAATTAAAAGCAAAAACATTTGTAATTTAGTAAAGGAAATTAAGAAATGAATATGATATCAGATAAAAAAAAGCATTCAAGATATAACAAGATAAAGGAAATTAAAGAAAACCCACATCACAAAGCTTCAAACTTTAACCATACAAAAGCATTTGCTCCATTTGTATGCTAACATATTCTAGAATAGCATACGTCCAACAGCCAAAAAAACCCCAACTTTTTATTTATTTATTTATAAAGTCTCCCATAAAGTTTCCATCTCTTTTTTCCTATAGATTCTTTACAACCAACTAGACCCTCAGACTAAAAACAACAAGGAAATAAGATAAATGATTTAAGGAGAAATACACATACAGGGTCCAGAACATTGGGTTCGGAGCCATAGTCAGCAGTCAAAAGAAAATAGGAAGCAGTCAGAGTGGCCACCATAGTTGTCCTTCTCACAAGCTTGTCTGTCTGTGGGTTCATGCTTTTTCTACTTCAACTTTGCACATTAAGGACTCTGAGAGAGAGAGAGAGAGAGAGAGGGTTTTAGATAAGAAGAAGATTTTGGAAGAAGCTGGGTTTTAATATCGGAAACGACCCTCGATGTTTGTCAATTTATCATTGGTCTCTTTGCACAGCGACTAAACATGAAAATAAATTAATAAATAAAGGGCCCAACCGGTGACCTTTCGATCTGCAGTCAAATGCTCTACCTCTAAACTATGGACCCTTACTTGTCTACCATTTTATTTTATAAATAAGCTTCTAGTTCATTCCCCCATATGCTAGCTAATTGTTAGATGAGTTATGGTAACTTGTAGTCTTGAGGGGAATAGTTAATAATCTATTTTTAAAAAGTTTTGATACTATTTTTATAAAAAATAAAAAAAAGTTGTCAGAATATTAATTGTTTTTTTTTTCTTTTCCATAAAAATTTTCTTTAAATGGATTATTAATTAGTGCCCTAAAAATACCCGTTAGCATTTCTCTTGTTAGATTTATTATTATAAATTGTAAATTATACCCCCAAAAATTTGGACATGTTTAGATTTTACATCCTGAAATTTTAAAATTTAGATTTTATCTCTTGAAGTTTTATTTTGTTTGCACTAATAGCTTCTCAATCCATATTTTCTGTTAAGTGCCAAATAAATTTGCCACGTGTTTAATTTGTCCAATAATATCATGCCACGTCATTTTTGTAGTATTAAAAAATTAAAAATGATATAGCCTAATAAAAATGACATGACATCATTATATTGAATAAGCTAAATATGACTATACGAGTGGCAAACTTATGTGGCACTTAACTAAAAATATGGACAAAGAAGTTGTTGATGTAAATAGAATTGAACTTTAGGGGGTAAAATTTAAATTCTTTCAAATTTTAGGAGTATAGTTTGCAATTTAGCCTTATTTTTATTATATAATTCTAGATACAGGTTTCATTGTTGGAAACATAAGACATTTAAAAGATTTCCTCCCATTTAAATCCTTTAATTTGAAAAATGTAAGACATGAGACATTTAAAACAGACAAATAGTCTTAATAAATTTATGAAAATCACACAAAATCAAATAAATGTCACATGCCTCACATCATGCTAAAAATTAGAAGAAATTGAACAATTTAAATGGAATGGTATTTTATACCCCACCAGGCAATGCCATTAAGCTACAAAGCTTTTAACTCTTAGCTAATGTTTTAAAATAGTTTCTCAAAAAAACAAAAGTTTTAAAATTGGATGGTTTATAAAACCATAAAAAGAAAAAGGTTCTTGAAAAGAGATTTAATTAGAGGCTGGATTGCTATGATGCAAATTAATTTTATATTAAACATAACAGATAAATAAATACATAAAGTTCCCTAATATTGAAGCTCCAAAATATAAAAATTAGTTTATTTAAGACCACAAATTTTTTTTCCTTTTTTGGTGGGGGATGCAAAAACAGTGTTAAGCGTCTTTCTTGACAGTGTCTAAGTTTGACATCAGCCAACCTCATGGATGATCTTTGTATTCTGCCCAAAAATAGAAGGAAAAATATAATCATTTTACAAACGGATGGAACTCTAAAGATCAAGTTGTAAAATTAAGAAAGATTCAGGACTAAATTGGATCGTTTTAAAAACTTTTTAAATACTCCCTCCATCCCACTTTCTTTGTCCTCAATTCCATTTTGGGATATCCCAAAATATTTCATTTCTACTTTTAAAACTCTAAAGCAATCAATCTTTTTAAGGATTTCACTTCTACTTCTAAAACTCGAGAGCAATCTTGTCTTCCCAAAGTTTTGCCATACACCACTAGTATGAATCCTGGCAGCTCGCCATGGTCATTATCTCAAAAGAAGTCAAAAAGATATAAAATAATATCTAATTTCATCACTAAAGCTTATAACTCAACTGACATTTTTTTATGTTTTTAAGAGTAACATTTAGAGTTCAAATCTCATCCCCAATTATCAAATATATGCATAAAACAAAACATTAAAAAAGAACAGCCCATGCATCAAAGCTGCTTAAGGAACACCAACCAAAGAAATTGGGGTGCCTAGAAAGAATATTACAGAAACAGACAGATAACAAGAAACACTAAGCTATCACTTCTGCAGATCCCTATGACAACTTAGTTGATCCTAAAATATGCAACAATAAAATTATTACATCCATTGGGGTAGGTTCTGCAAATTTTCAGCTGTCAAAGTTGAATAAATTAGTGTACACACGAATGCACGTGCGCATGCACACACATAGACTCTCATTATTTTCCTTAAGCCAGCTACAGTGCGAAAGGGAATTACTTTATTGGATTCCTCAATCGAAACGTTTCTTTCGTTTCTCCATAATAGGCCGGTTCCTTGGCTGAATAAGTGACAAAGTTCCAGCCAAAAGCTGATCCTCCAACAATGTGTATCCCTTGACTTCGACCATCTTCAGCCCGCTGCTTCTCTGATGGTTTTGAAGATACCCTATCTGTTTGAGGCTGCTCTGTTGTTAGTTTAAGATCCTTGGGCTGCTCTTGTGGTTTTTGAGCATCCTGGTTTTGGCCTTCTGGCACATTCTTATTCTTACCCATGGAAGTTGTTTCTGCTGTGAACTCCCTGTGAAGTTCCACCAGAAGCTTCATCTCTGCAAATTGCAAAGCAAATCTCACGAACCAACATAAATTACATTCTTCTTGTCCACCTTAATAAATAGCAACAGGCAACATCTCGAGGACTTGGTTCTGTCATCAGGAATCTTAGATTCTATAATTGCTGGAAGTGAATGGGCACAAGAAAGGGTGCTGCCTAAGAAACTCAGGACACAATATTCATTCTCTATGATCAGTAATTCTAAGTCATGAATAAGACCAATGGCTCTTTAGTATGGATGCAAAACCATCTCATTACACTAACATCATTAATTCAGGGTGACAACAAGCCAACGAATGATGAACTGACTTCCTGTTACAGGATCAGCTTCTCATGAGATTGGGGGGGGGGGGGGGTGTGAATAAACCTTTTCATTTACATATCTATCATGCAAAGATAATTTAAAAGAATAATTTGATGATACTAATTTGGAATAAGAGATGATAAAGTACGATAATTACAGAAAAAAGATGAAAGTGTGATGCCTAAAAGATTGAGACTGGCACACAAAATGGAAGATGCCTTTATTAACCTTTTACATGGAGTTAATGTTTAGGTAACCAAATTGCACAAACACAGGGATGATTCTGTTCACATGTGTAAATAACATAGAGAGTGTTTTGATAAGCTTACGTTCTCGTATTTCATCAGCTGCCTTGCATTTCCGAAAGTCAGGGGTCCGGAGAACCTTCAATATGATAATCAAAATAAATAAAAATCAGGCCTATCATGATTGATAAAATCTATCACACAAATGAAGAAGTTCCAAAGCACTATCATGTCGCCAACAGTGGCTATATCTCAGATGAAATGTCAGGAACCTTAAATTCCTTTGATCATGTATTTGTTATCCCACAATGAAAGAAAGGAAGGGGAGAAAAATCTCAGGAGCACTTGACGGCTCAATTCATCCATGCACAAACTATTGTAATGAATGTGAGAAAAATACAAAAGAAATAATACACAGGTCACTTTAGAGCACGGTGATGGGGGAAATGGAAATAGTTAACAACACTATAACTACACAACCATTAGTCAATGCAGCCATGTAAGCAATTACAGGAAATGATGATGATTAATTACAAAATATAGGGAAAAAAAGAGAATATATACAAAGATTAGAGCTTTTTCTTCAAGAGCAATGCCTAAAACAAGATACTTTACAAAAACATCAAAGTTATCCACCCTACTGATTAGGGAAATTAGTTTTTATACCGTATACATGATGGGGATTCTCTTACAATGCATAACCAAAAAGCATATAGATTGCATTTCAAGGTCAACGTACAATATAAACTGATAGATCCCCTGTAAGCCTTGGGAGAACTTTTATACACACTGTGTACTTAAGCAATTTCCTCTTATCAATAGAACCTCTGATTACTCATCAAAATAATATACATAGGTCATATGTGGCTTAAAATTTGAGATCAAATTACCAATCCTTTTGCTGTTTCCAAATAGGTCTTAATCAATAATTAAGCATACTCAGGGTACCATAAAGCATTACATTTTCCTGAATGCTGCATCAGGCAGTAATAAAAAAAAAAAATTATGCCAATGCATATTACACCATGCACACAACACAAGCCAAACAACAACAAAAGAAGGCAAATAAACTATACTTCCTCAATCCTCAGTGTTCCAGGTAAAATACATCACAAGCAATATCTCTCAGTCACTAAAAATAGATCTTGTTCCTTCAGCGGTTTTTAATTCATCAAAATTTACCAACTTAGGGTTCTGCTAACGATTTGAAAAGACCTTACTGTGATTATAACAAGGCTTTCCCATGTCATTTCTAACCTCAAATCCCATGTCAAGCAACTCCAAGCCATTCACAAAAAAATTAATATAACACAGCAGTGACAGGATTGCCTTTTTTAGAAGCACATAATTTTAACATAAGAAATGTTAAATTTTGTCCCAATTCCCACAATCCTACCAATTTTCTCATAAGTACTAATAAGACACAAAATATTACGAAAAGGAAAAACATGATCACATCATCATACATCAAGAAGAGAAACCCAGAAATGAAATTAGTAAAAGACTTAAATACAACCACAAATCCTGTACCCAATTAGTGCCAATATGCACTTAAAAGAGAAAAAGGAAAAAAGAAACATAAACATGCATGAAAAAAGAAACCCAGATATGAAATCACACAATATCTTAAGAACCAACAGTAATTCTAAGTAAATTTGTAGCTTTGAGCAAGTGGGTATGAAGAATTTCACCTCGAGAAAATGGGGACGAAGATCTCTAAGAATAGAGCGCATCTTAAAGTAGTTGGAGTTCTGGAAATGAACACTAGTAGTAGTGTCTAGCGGTCTCTTCTTGGACTTGGGAGGAAGAGAAGAAGGAGGATTTGGAGGGGGACACTGCGCTGTGTTTGGGACTTGAGTTGGAGTTGGAGTTGGTGTTGGTGTTGGTGTTGGTGTTGGCGTTGCTGTTGGTGTTGGCGTTGCTGTTGGTGTTGGCGTTGCTGTTGGTGTTGTTGTTGTTGTTGTTGGTGGTGGTGTTGGTGTTGGTGTTGGTGTTGTTGTTGTTGTTGGTGTTGGTGTTGGTGTTGGTGTGGTCTGAGATGCCACAGCTTCTTCCATTGTTGATGTCTGGTTTGAATTCTGACTTCGGAGTTCTGGGTTGAGTTCAACTTTCGAAGTCGATCCTAAGGCCAAATGCAGGACAGGGGTGTTTGGCTCACACACTTTATTTCTTTGTGAGTTTGTAACGGATGTTACTTCAATTTTTTAAAGATTTTTAAAAAGTAAACAATTAAATCTTCAGCTCATTCAAAAAAAAAAAAAAAAAATGTGCAACAGCATTATGTTTGTGTTTAAGAATAATATAGTTTGAGTGTTTAAGTCATAAATCTTAAAAGTTCAATTTCCGATTTTTGAAATTAGGGCTAAATTGTCATATTTTGAAAATTCAAAATTGCATTTATTACCTTTTGAAATAATAAAGTTTGCTTTGTATTTGCTGAATTATAAAGCTTAGAATATTTTTTTTTCCTCCCTCCAATGAAATAAGCTATATATATATAATTTTTTTTTTAAAACCCTTGTTCCCTGTCAAGATGAGAGAAGTGTTGTTGAGTCGTCCCACATCAAGATACTCAGTGTTGTTGAGTTGTCCCACATCGGTAAGGTGTGATATTGAGAAGGGGTTTATCACTTGCTCCGCAACCTAACTGCCGCATTGCAGTTTTGGTGTTGGCGTGTGAGTGTATTCTCTTATCTTATTCCTTTTCTCCTATATATGTGTGTGTGTTTCTCAAAAAAAAAGATGAGAGAAGTGTTTATGTATATTTAAAAGTCGGTATTGTAGAAACAAGTTTCTCAAAAAAAAAAAGATGAGAGAAGTGTTTATGTATATTTAAAAGTCGGTATTGTAGAAACAAGAGTTAGGCCCTTTCAGATTTAACCATTCATAAGCTTTCGAAACATGTGTTCACTTAAGTTACAATGTGTTTGATTCTCCAAAAAAAAAAATTACAACGTGTTTTTTTTTTTCAATTAAAATTTTCCTTGAAAAGATAATACTATCTTTCTTGTTGTTTTGAACTTATATTTCCCTTTCTTTTTTTTTGGGATTATTTTGAATTTAAAACTACTTGAATTTTATTGGTTTATACAACCAACTGTTTAAATTCAATTAGGGAACTTAATATATTGCATTTAGATTATATATTGTATCTACATTTTATCCTAATTAGGTACTTTACTTAATTGTAAGCATGTACTTAAGTTTTTCCAATGAGGAATTTTCTCCTCCAAATCCTCTACCGATTTATCGTTGTGCATTGTATTTGTATAGGTTGGAATTTGGCACAATATTAGTAGTTAAATAAATACTAAAATAATGTTAATCAATATTTATCTAAATACTAATGATAGTAATAAAATTCAACAACATTCATTAGCCCTTTCTTGATTTATATTAGTCCAGCCTGACTTTTCCATAAAATTACATCAGCTTGTCTATTAGATAAAATCAAATTTCCGATTGAAAAAAGAAGGGGAAAAAACTACATAGAATGTCTTTCACAGGTGCTTTTAAGAGCCATCAATCAAATGCTTTTGGTAATATCTTGATTCTCATATCATCCACAATAGTTTAAAGAATGGTACAATCCAAAAAACCAACGATTTTACATAAGCAAGAAGAAAACAGGCATTCAATCTATACACAAATTACAAACTTGTGTAAAATCTCTTCCCACTCATTTTTCACATTTTCTTTTTCCATTTTCATGGAGGGAGAGGCAAAATGCACAATTGAAGAAATAGTAAACAGAATAACAATAAACTTCCCAGCCCACAAAAAAAAGAAAAAAGGAAAAGCCAAAACCCAAACCTATCCAAATATTGTTTGTCCTAAGTTTCAATCCAATGACACTTTCAAGAGCATATATCTTTAGAACATGACTGCCCTGTGGAATGAGTGCCTTGCCTGGAAGTGAAAACCATGCAATCAACAACAGTGGTTATCAATCTTCATCTGCCAACTGCCACAATGGGGAGAGTGAGAATGACAATCTCCACTTCAAATTTCACTTCTGTCCAGCAGTAGCATTTCTCTTGGCTTCAAGAATTGTACCCTCCTTAAGAGCTGCCTGTGCTTGATTCTCCATCTCAAGTGTAGATAGGGCAGCAGACTGGAGATAAGAAGCAATGTGCCACACAGGGGAAACAACTTGAGCTTGCATTGCATCATTGAGTGCTTCCTGAGGCAAGTCACTCATGAGATAAGACAAACTACGGCGTGCATAAACTGTTGGGGAAACCATGGTTCCACCATCAACAAACTGCAAGTTAAACAACAAACCATCAGCACATTTATAACCAATACATGCATCTTAAGTAGCAAGAAGAATAATCCATCTACAGTCATGAACAGGATAGACCCTAAGGAGACACCCAACCGGCATCACCCTGGAAACAACTACTACTTAGGTGATGAGGTTCCAGAAAATCTCCAGCAAAACAGAAATAATATTCTAGAAGATTCACCCATGACAAGATTGCCTGTATAACCCCAAGGGATAGCACAATTGGCTGGAGACCATGCCTCATGAAAGGGAAGTCATTTGAATCTCTCATTTCTCCCCTTCAGCCAAAAATCACTTTAAAAAGAGAGGGGGGGGGGGGGGGGGAATCACCTGTGTATAATTCTCTATTGCAGCTCTAAAATCTTTCTGACGAAAAGCAGTATCACCCTTTTTCTTTGAATTCAATGTTTCCTGCATTTGGTCGGTCCACATTTGAAAAGAGAGCTGTGGTGCAACATAAGATAAGAATTTTAATCATCAATATGTACGAGGTTCTTTGCATGTTAGATGGAGACAACAGGAGTACAGATACATAAGCAGGTACAGTTAAAACAGCACAAATGTTTTAATTTTTCAGCCATAACTCCATGCAAGCATCTTTAGAACTTCTCCAATGCCTGCTAAGCCCAAGAATGATTGTAGGAAGTAGAAACTAAATTTTAGACAAGGCTAAACATGCAAAAAAAAAAAAAAAAAAAGACCCAAGTGAATGAATCATTATCATTTGAAACATATACAGAACCTCATTTGCCACTCCTTCGTCATCTTTATATCCAACATTTTCCAAGACCTCATGGATGGCAGTCAAGTCCCTTCTTGAGCATGCCTCACCAAGTGGGGACAGAGGAGAGAATGAAGCACTGTGAGGAATACCCATCAAGACATGAGAAGGTACCTGTATAGGAAAGTGATTTTTATTAAATATAATACCAATGATGATCATAATAATAAAATTAAATTAAAAAAAAAAGAGTACAATGATACAAAAGGGAGTTCTATGAACTGATACAACCAAATGGGGAGTGTTTCTGAACAAAAATCAGCTACATGAAACGCATCAACCAGAAATATACAATTTAATTCAGCTAAATTACTATTTTATGTGTCCAAATGAAATGCTTGTCACACTTGATTTTAATGTACTTCGCCATGGTTGGATAAGGAGGATCTTAAGTCCGATGGTTGGGCCCTTTGACTAACATCTCAGGTTTCTGAACAATATAATCAAGAAAGAGTGGAATGACAAGATAATGGGATACCAATACCTGGTAACTTCAAAGACTTCAATACTACATAGGTCATCATCTTCATCACTGGGTTTCAATACTCATCAGTAACCCTATCAGTCACATTCATCTTTCGTCGATAGCTCACTTCACATAGACATATTCCATGTAATACCCCACATACTTTTATTTGAGGTTATTATTAAATTTTCTTTTAAACATAATTGATGGGCCATAGGTATTCTTTTTATTAGTAGCTGCAGCCCGCTACCTCACTAAGCCCACATCTCTAATACGAACTACAGGGTAGAGAAAGCGATAATCAGGGTTTTCATAGGAAGGGTTTTATCAAAGATGCTAAGAGGTGTTTTTCCTTGGAGTTTAGAGCACATGCAATTGAAGAGGCAACCAAATTGTTCAAGGTATGATTTCTCAACATTAGAAACAAAGAATTAAGGAGTTAGAATTTTATCATGGAAAACTTTGATGTGTAGATTGTTAAAATGGGGTCTTTGTTTCCTAGAATTGTTGTTTGCACTATTAAATCTTGGATTGCCCACTGCCCAGTATGTGGGTTCTTGAACAGATTCATGGAGTTTTAATTCCTAATTCAAGAACACGGCTGTAAAATTTCAATTGTGGTTAATATATATATATATATATATATATATATATATATATATATATATATTCTGGCCGATGGCTTTAACGTTGTTTCGTTGGGATATATATATAATCCTAGTTTTGGGCCACCGTGTGTATCCATGAACAAAGTCATGGATCTAAGTATTATTCATGAATATGGCCTTCACGTTTTCATCGGAGTTATATAATTAAATCCTAGGTTGCCCATTGTGTGTCTCTAGAACAAGCCATGTATTACAAATCTCTATTCAAGTATATGGCTCTTACATTTTCATTGGGGTTTTATATTAAATCCTAGGTCAATGATATTTTGGCTACTGTCTTCCTCATGGCAATATGAATTTCGATTAATGCAGGGGAATATTATTGGTTAGAATATCATTGGTTAGAGAAACTTTAATTTAGTGTTAAAAGCGTTATTAGTTTAGCAAAGTTTAATACTAGTGAGTCAGTTTGTATAATTTTATAAGATTTATATTTTGTAGAGGATATTAAGTATATTTCCTTGATTGATTATAGGTCTTATTTAAGAGTATTTTGAGACTATATAGAGGGTGCTTCAGCTAGATTTTCAGAGTGATTCAAGTGCTGTAAGTAATTATGTATAATATGCACAAGTTTTATTCCTTAGGTTCTTAGAAGTTAAAGATTTTCAAAAGTTATATTTTTAAGCTTACATTTTTAAAAGTTTATCAAAAAGCATTTTTACAACATTGAAAGAAAAACTTCGACTTTTTTTAAAATAATGTTCTAAAGAGAAATTTTGAATATTAAATAACGTTTTGAATGACCGAATCTCATTTAAAAGATGATTTCTAAACTAAACTATTTTCTGAAAAGAATTGAGGTTCAAAGTAGGTTTTCTAAAAAGGTTCTTGTTCTTTAAATTTGTTAAAACCAAGTGATTTCAAAGTCTTATTCCTATTCTCCAAATGGTATTTAAGATATTTCTTTTAGCAAATTGAATTTTCAGATTTACTCAAGAATTGTAAAATATTTATATAATTCCTCGGTTCCTATTTGTTCCCAAAGGGAGTCAAGCATCCTTTGATTCTATTTCAATTCAATATTGTGATATTCGATATGTCTCTATATTTGGAATAATTATTAATATTAAGAAAATTATTCTATTTTGTATATGTTTTGTTTTGTGATATGTGACTCAAAATTAGTGTTTTTAGAGTTGATCAGATATATGTGTAAATCCACTCACAGGATTGTATGTGAGAATATATGATGTGTATATGTGACACTGTGCTCTGATCAATTATCTGTATATGTTTTCAAATGACTTTAAGATTTTATTATATATGTATTAAGTGGTTCTTTATATGTTCTAAAAACTATATTTGATATTTTGAGTGAAATTGTGAAATCATACTCATGCTTTGCTTGACTCTATTCCGCTATGTATTCTGTATAATTATTTACTAGATATGTGGCTCACCCTATCAATTATTATTTTCAGATTAAAGTGTAGTTGAGAATATAGAACTCTTGGATCACTTTGTAAGGTGCAAAGTAGAGCGTGGAAGTTGTAGACGATTTCGGTATTACTTGAAGACTTATAGAATTTTAATTATCTTTATTTTGTAATTTATGTTTTATATAGTGGAAATTATTTCCAATTTGTGGAGTTTAGATTTTTTTTGTAAGAGGTTTTAAAGAGTATTGTTTCTTTGGAGTTTTAATTTATTTTGGATTAATTATGTTTATTGAGTTATATAAGTTCAGCAAGTTAGTCATGCATCTAAATTCATGTTCTATGTATTTGGGTCGTGACATTCTAAGAGGTAGCTTATCCTATTCTCTACAACATTCCAAGTTATAGATCTAGAGCCTATTTAGAAACTTTTATTAAAACATCCAGAGCAGTCAAATGATATTCCAATTTTGAGGTTGAGAATAAAACGCCTTATTACTTGAGAAACTGACCTCTATTTCCTTCTGAAGAGGAGTCAAAGCAGCCACTAATGACTTTGGATTAGGCCGTTCTCGAGGTTCATACTGTAAACATCGGGAGGCCAACCTTACCAATTCAGTCCCATCATCATCAGAAAACTGTCCTTCCAAGCAAGAATCAGTCAGCATCTGAAGATTTCTGTCCCGAATCAGGTCAAGGGCCTGGAACGAATCACTAAAGAATTAGTCATTGTGTTTAAATACATCAGAGAAAATGTCAAGTGCAAGATTTATAACATATTTATTCCAAGTATTATTAAGGGTAGATGCAACTTTAATGAAAATTTCATTTATTTTTCTTAAAAAAATTACTTACAAGCACTTACATGGCTGGGGGGAATATGCTTTCCACTGATAAGGTCAAGCAAAAGAGTACCAAAGCTGTATATTACACTTTCTGGTGTTACTCTCCCTACAATACACAAGGCCCATGAAATTTAGTCTTCAAATATCAAATCTTCCAAGTCATAGTATTTTGTAATGTGTCAAAACACAGTATAGATTATAGTATAGATTTTGCATCATAGAAGAGCACAAACAGAATTGACAACGAGGACTCAACCAACAAAATTAAATGATATTACAAAATAGGGTCCTGTTAACGGGCACCCTTAGGACATTTGTTAATAGACTATTTTAGAAAAAATTTAATACCACTTTCATGGTAAATATAAAAAGCTATCAAAAAAGTTAGTTTTTTTTTTTTTCTTTTCTCATAAAAAGTTTCTAAAAATAGTTCTTAACCAAATGTCCTTAGGGAATCTGTTAACTTTTCCCTACATAATATAACAAAAAATTATAATTTTTTACAAAAGGTACATACCGGTTCTTAGATACTCAGGAGGAGTGAATGCTAGATTTGTGCTATAACTTTTTCCATCCCTACTATTTTTCATCAGGCCAAAGGTTGAGAGTCTAGAATTACCATCCTGCAAAATTCTAATAGATAAATAGAGGACTGCATAAATAGAGGACTGCAAAATCTAACTAGAATTATGGTTTCAAAGAAGAGGAATGATAAAATAATTACCTCATCAAATAAAATTCTGTAAGCATTAAGGTCATGATAAAGGGCACGCCCTTTGCTTGTACAGTATTCTAAAGCTTGTGCAAGATGTAGAACAACCCTTAGTCGCATTGCCCATTTCATAGGTTGTGTTTCCCCTGATAGAAGATAGCACCATATTATTTCACATCACAATAATTTGGAAAATTGGTGGTGGAGCCAGCAATTTTAACTAAACAATACTTATCACATTGCTCCTTTCATAGGAGTTGGCATTATATATGGTGGCAAATGACGCACTTTTTAAAAATTAAAGTGATTAATATATACATATATATATATATACACACACTACACATTAATACAAAAGACTTACAATGAAAAAGGTGCTTTGCAAGAGTTTCATTAGGCATATATTCTGCCACAAGCAATCGCTCATCACTTTCACAACAGCATCCAAGTAGATTTGCCAATCTATGGTTGCGGAGCTGACCAACAGATCTTGCTTCTTCCTATAGTTATGAAAACAAATTTCAGAGTTAGCACAAATCTAAAAGGACCAAATTAACTAAAGATAATGAAACTGTTCCTACTATCATATTGAGCTCTATGAAAACATATAAATAGATATTGCCTTTGATCACCAAATATACGAGGCATGGTACATAACTGCAAAACGATATAGCCATAAACAAAGAAGAAATTGAAAATGGCTAATTACCCCCAAAGGAACTGATAAAAGCTTGTGGCAACAGGGGAATGAAGTTGTAATTTAACATTGGTGTTGAAGAAAATTTAGAACAGACCCATAACTAAGTGTTCATTTAACGCAGGAAAAATCATGATTTTGATGAGAAGCATAAGGTGAAGAGCCTTATGACACAAAATAACAACAAATGTCCAGTTAGAGATAAATAATAATCTACCATAAATTGCCGGGCATCAGGCCAAGCCATCCTGTTAAAGCGTTTGACAACAATCCTTGTCTGATTTTCGAGCTTCCCTTTATAAACAACATTCGGAGCTTTCTCTCCATGCTCTGATACAATATTTTCCACTGCAAACCCAGATGTAGCATTTTTAAGTTGATCAAATGTGAATTCACGGAATGCAGTCAATTGGTTGAGCTCACTCTTCTCCTCATTCTCTGCAATAAACACAATAATCAGCATCCATCAACCATCTACTTAATTCTCCACAATAAAACACAAACCACACTGTAAACCACTTGTACGCACCAACATCAGGAGTTTCAAGAACCGATGCCTTCACTTGTGAATTTGAGCAACAAGGCATGAGTTTAGAGGACTGACAACCCATCTTCTAAAATAAAAGCTTATTTGGCTAAAACCTTGCAGTGATACACCTATCTGTGTAATAAAACTGAGTGCTGCACATCCAAGCAACCCAGATTCACATGCACTAATTCGACTTTATTGCAACAATAGCTAGCTTCTACCAAACTATGGTTTCCCGATCTTGAATGGTTGAAAAGCACGCTAAAACAGGTTGAAATGGCAATTTTCCACTTAAATTCCTCAGAACCACAATGCCCTGGAAATAAATTTAACAGGTCTGTTTTAGTGAGATGATAAGCACCAAACAATGCAAATTGCTCTCAGATCAAACACATTATCAATTAGATTCTTCTGAGTATTCACAAATGGTTTTAAGTAAATAATCAAATAATGAGAAACTAATATAAAAAATTTATAAAAAAAAAAATCCAGGTGAATCTGTTTAAATCAATATGCAGATTTGCCATAAAGTTTTTTGGTTGCATTGGCAACCAAAAACACAATGCAGTAGTTAAATTAAAAACATTCCATTTCTTTGTTCAGTTATCAGCCTTTTTTTTCTTTCTTTCCTTTCTCTGCTAAGAATTAATTGCTAACTAAGTCAGTAACTGCAGTTTGTACTCTTTACTAGAATCATAAATGACCCAATTACTAAATACCAAGAAAGAAAAGAAAAGAAAAAAAGAACACACCAAAAAGAAAATACCTTTGAAAGCTTTACTTTCCTTACTGAGTCAATCTAGTTGAGACCGAACTCAAAAAAACTTGATGACCCAGATTCCAAAACCTAAAACCCAGTAAACCTCAGCTTCCCAATTCGCCCTAAAACAGCTTCTGTCTCCAATTGCAAAGAAAAACCCTGATTGAGTTTCAGTTCTATCCGATCAAAACAACTAAAACCACGACCTTTTTTCCCCCGATCAAATCAACAGCTTTACAAGATCAACATTTTCCCTTCAAAACGTCGTTATCAAAGTAGTTAAACCAACTACTTCTCGATCGAACACTACAAATTTTCAAAACAAGAACCCAAAAAAAAAAAAAAATCAACTTCACAGAGTTTTCAAAACCCAATAATTCTTC
Source organism: Castanea sativa (assembly GCF_040712315.1). Classification (NCBI taxonomy): domain Eukaryota; kingdom Viridiplantae; phylum Streptophyta; class Magnoliopsida; order Fagales; family Fagaceae; genus Castanea; species Castanea sativa. The sequence continues at coordinate 56,694,994 of NC_134018.1, read as the reverse complement.
AACTTCTCGATCTAAAACTTAAAACCCACAAAAAGAATTCAAACAAAACTAACAAATAGCAAAAACCCAAAAACGAGAAAACGTGGAGGATGAAAAAACTCAAAGCTCAAGATCTATGAATAACAAGAAGAAGAAGTTAGAGTTTTCTTCTATAGCTGTTTTGATTTGGTCTTTCTTTTTTTTTCTTTTTTGTTGACAAACTTAATTATTACCGACATGTCACGATGATGATTATTCAAAGTTCTGGAATCTGGCCATTATTTTAATCAAAAAAAAATTGTCGGAATAAAAATATAAATAGTAATCACATGAAGATGTTTGTGACTGTGTTTGTTTCTTGTTGTTACATTTGTTTTGTTTTTTGTTTTTATTAATGTTGTTAATAAAAATTTACTAGTTTTTTTTTTTTTTTTTTTTAAAAGCAAGCAAAGCACCGCCAATTGATTTAGATTTTTATGTGGGGTTTTTTGGGGGCCAACGGGCAAGAAAAAGTGGGGAGGTCTTTAATCATTCGGTCTTTCCTCGTGCTCCCATTACTCCCGCCGTAATCATTTCTATTTTTGTGACCTTTTCAACAAAAAAGGAACTTCAGTATACGGCGCCGTTTGTGCTCGTCTGCTCGAGTTTCATTTGTCATCATCATCATCTACACCAACACTAGAATTTTCCTAAACTTTTTTTTTTCATAATGTATTTGTTAATGGCTGCTCCTAGACACTTGATAATAGCAACAACCAAATTTTAGTTTTAAATTTTTTTTTTCGTTCTGAAATCATAGTGTTTGTTACTTTCTAAAAGTTGCAATGCATATACAAAAATGCTATTTTTTATAGGATCAAGAAAAAAGAGTGACAAGTGTACGTGTGTCATAAAAATATAGAAAAGTAATTACAACATGTTGCAGTAAATGATTCATTATCAAATGCCCTAGGACACCCATTAGTTAGACTATTTTCATGATTGTTGGTATGAGATGTTTGGTTTGGTGCATAACAAAAGTGGTTTCACCAACCAATAGTCATGCAACTTTACGACATTATTTGGAGTCATGTATAGAGAAAATTTGAGTTCAAATCCCCCCTCCCTCTCTTTTTTTCACATGTTGTAACTTGTAACAACTTTTAAAAAGTGATATTACTTGAATCACAACTTGTTATCTTAACTAGTTGTGAACTTAGCATTGATCTTTTTGCTAACATAGCATCCAAACTTCTTCAAGTTCCTAACTATTTTTGTTGGCATGTGTATGTGTAATCCTTTCATTTCACACACAAGATGATGACAGAGAGAAATCACTAGAGGGACCCTAAGATGTTTGCTATGAGTTTTTAACCTAATACATCATGAAGCTCATTAGACTTTCTGAACTGCTAGACTAACTCATTGGGTTTCATAACATTACTATTTAAAAAAATCCAATAATTTAGTTCTTTGTAATGACCTGCTTCACTTGCCTTTGGTACAAGTTAGGTTCTATTTCAAGGTGAAGAATGTAATATATTATAAATTTGTAATATATTATAAATTTACACATACATAAGATGTTTCATCCTTATGTTATTTCATTATTTGATAGAATAAAATTTTAATAAGTTTATTTATACAAATAATTTCACAGTTGTTGAGATGACAATTTAATATTAATAGGTAAAAAGATGATGTTAGTAATTGGCTCAAATGAGAACCTTTAAAAAAACTTATCAACTCAATTGTTGTGAAATTTTTTGTATTTGTAGCAGCACTTGTAACATTTTAGTTAACATGTCAACGCATACATATTTAGATCTTTAATAAGTTTCTACCCCCAAAAAAAGAGTTAACTTCACCAAATGACTTTTGAGTGGAGTTTGTGGTGTGCCTTTGTGTTAGTCTGTTATAATTTATTTTCCCTCTTCTTTGCGTGTGTGTTTGTTTCTCAAAAAAAAAAACTTCACCACAAGGGCTCACGTTGTTGCTTTATTTACAAAAAAAATTTGAGAGGATCGTAATCCTTTTAATGTGACGAAATAAATGCCTTAAGGTCAAGGTTTTAGTTGTCTGCTTTGTTCTTCTCAAGCTAGCATCCTTACATGCTGCTTCGCATAGATTCAAAAGATTTTACTTGATTTTAAAAATTAAGAATTTGAATATTTGTTGATAAAAATAATTGTAAATAATTTTAGTTTTGGTGAATTAAAAAAAAAAACTATTAAAAATAGTTACAGTTAACACTATGTTTGGTTAGGGTGAAAACTGAAAAGCGAGAGGATGGAAAATGGGTGAAGGAAGAAGAGAGAAAAAAATGAGATTTTTTTGATTGTTTGGTTGGGTGAGCATAGAGAGAAAATAAAATGGGATAGATAGAGTTTTCCACTTGAACCCATCCTTTTTTTCTCTCTTTCCAAATTAGAGAGAAAAGATAAGAGAAAATGGTATTTAAAAGAAAATTTACAAAATTAATACAAGTTTTTCATTCTTCTACTTTTAATTATAAGGGTATTATGGTAAATTTTTTTATCATTCCACTTTTCTATCCTCTTTATCAAATACACATGATGAAAAATACACATTTTTTATCATCTCAACATTTTTGATTCTCCCATAAAGTTAATGAAAGAAATTAAGCGCGAGCAAGAAAGTCAAGCTTTTGCCATATGATACGTCTTTGACTATTTTAGTTTTTTATTTTTTTATTTTGTTATGCACTTTTCTGTAATTCTGCTTTTAACAATTTATTGAACATTTTGGGAAGTTACAAAAGTGGACACAAAACATGTTATATTCCAATTTTATATATATAAAAATAAACATAGATACACAATATATATACATATATACATATATATATATATATATATTGTGGTTTATGTAAATCAAAAACATTTAACACTATTGCAAATAAATTAAGAAGCAACCATAAATAAATTTTTTAGATTTATTAAAGATTTTACCAATTAAACTAATTAAAACCCACATAAGTTTAATTATAAATTTAATTGTTAAAGTATGGTATATTTTGTGTGCAAATTGTTTGTATTTAAAGTAAATTATATAATAATTAATGAATAGTATCTCATGGCTTGGAGGATAAGAACTACAGGTGGAAAAAATTCAAAAGTTTCAGTAGGCAATAAATTGTAATGTGGAAAGCAAGACGGACTATTATCACAAAGTTGTTGCCAATTGTTGACCAAAAGTTTTGAATTGATATGTCCAAAGTCTAAAGTCTTGTGGCTGAGTAAGATTACTTGGTCTTTATCATGGACGACTTATATTCAAAATCCCTTTTTTCCACTTGTTATATGGGAGGGGAAAATAGATTGTCATCCCACTTGATATAGGGGAAAAAATTCTCAATATTTAAAGCCCAGCCTAATCACAAATTCACAATGAGCAATGGTGGATTAGAGTAACTATTAACTATTAGGCTGCGTTTGTTTCGGCAGTAAATAGTTTTCGGGTGTAAAATGATTTCAGCTAAAAACATTTTCGGGAAAAGAAAATATTTTTAGGTGTTTGGTAACATTTGAAAAAATACTTTGAAATTTTTTTTCAGGTGTTTGGTTGTCATCTTGAAAATATTATAGAAAATGCATTTTGTATTTGTTGCTCACATTTTCTCACATTTTCTTAGCTTCCAATCAATATATAAAAATCTTTTCTCAGATAAACACTGAACAAACAAAGCCAAAAAAAAAAAAAAAAAATCATCACATTTGGGAGAGAAGAAGGAAGAGAGAGAGAGGAGAGATCGTGCGATCGAAGGATTCGATCGCGCGGCGGAGGCTTCGATCGCGCGATCGACGGCGAAGGCGAGACACGTGGCGGAGGTTCGATCGCGCGATGGACGCCGAAGGCGAGATCGCACGGTGGAGGCTTCGATCTTTGCTTGATCGCGCGGTGGGGATCGATCTTTGCTTGATCGGCGGTGCGAGGCACGGCTCGGATGGCGAGATTGCGCGGCGTTTGGGCTGGCTGGAGTTTGGCTGAGGTGAGCTTGGAGATGAGTTTTGGACTGTGTGAGGAGTGTGCTGAGCTCTCTCTTTAGGTGTGATTTTCGGAAATGGTTTGAAGGTAAAATCAAAGTGGAAATGATTTTCCGTTGGAAATGGCTGATTTTTCGGTCAAACTGTAAATAATTTTCCGTTGACCGAATTTTTCGTGGCTGCCAAACATACGTAAACGCGTAAAATGATTTCCTGAAAGTGTTTTCAGCCTTAGATTTTAAATTGGAAAATTCCATGACAGTGGAGTATTAATTGTGTCTGTAATGTGTTTATCAAAGTTCTAGATTGCAAGTCCAAAATGCCGCCATAAACAAACAAAACTTGATGATTTTGATTTCCTTGTGCTTGATGCTTGATTGATTGGACAAGGGTCTACGACAATTGATCTATTGGAAGAAGATTCTCAACAATGGCTTAATTGATTGAGAATTGTGATAAGTGGGTTGTTGTGTTGTACAGTATTATTCTCTCGTCCTTTTGGTGTTTATAGCATTTACATCCATGTCTTATCACATCTTATTATGACATTTCATCCCCAGTTGCAAGGGGAAAATTACTAAATAGCTTTTATTTTTAAACTATAGAAGTAAATAATTATTTTTTTCAAACTATTTAGTAAAATACCACTCTTTTAAAATTCGACATTGCAATATTCAATATTAGTTTCACTTAATAATGTCAAATTCTTCACATTTAAAAAAAAAAAATTTAAGAGCAATATACACACATAACTGATAACTCAATTTTACTAAAAACTTGATATTAATAATATTGAGTTTCAAATCAATAACACATTATTACATAGTATAAAAAAATATATTACAGTATATAGCTATATAGTTTAAAAATTAAGGCTATTTAGCCATGTAGCTTTTTGTGCCTAGGTCTTCTGTTAATAACCTAGCTATGTAGCTTTTTTTTTTTTTGGAGAAAAAGGTAAGCAAGATTTTATTAAAGGAAAAAACAAACTAAAAAGCAAAACAACAACCAAACTCAAGGAAGATTCGATCGGAAAACAACATTTACATCTCCGGGTAAATTTTTTATCCAAATCTCAAGATTTGCAGATAAAACTGTTTTTTTTTTTTAGCTAGACTATGGGCTAATCTATTCCCATCCCGCCTAACATGTTGGAAAGCTATGTAGCTTTTTGTGCTTTTTATCACTTGCAACAACCCCTTCAAAAAAAAAAATCATTTGCAACAGAAGGGTGTGGTGGTGCTTTTTCACACAACAACTTTTCTTTTAGAAGAATACAATATACTTTTTTAACTTTTTTAGAATATACTCTGTACAACTTTATGGGTAACTCTTTAACTTTAAATTAAATAAATAAAAAAAAAAACAGCGGAAGCAAGCAATAAAAAAATAAAAAAAACAAGTTAAAAGCAGGAGGAAGGGGGCATTCCGAGAATCGAACTCGGGACCTCTCGCACCCAAAGCGAGAATCATACCACTAGACCAAATGCCCTTACATGACATGTAAAGAGAACTAATTATTACTCACTCTAAATCGCAACTTATAAAAAACTATTCGTATTAAAATTCCCTAGGTTTAGGGTTTTAAGCATTTGGTCAGAAAGAGCTTGCGAACGCATACACAGTGTGACAAAAAATGTCGAAGAAGAACAACCTCACCCGTAGAAAAAATCAATATGCATTCGATCTCAAAAGTAATCACACCTCCAAATCTCTCTCTCTCTCAATTTCCTCCAAATTTATATATATATATATATATATATATTGTATTGTGTTGCTAATTGGGTTTTGCTTTTTGTAAATCAGGAGAGAAAGAAGAGAAGGAAAAGCTGGCCAAGAAGCTTCAAGCCAAGAAGAACAAGATGAAAGTAACCCTCTTTCTCTTTCTCTGGATTTCCTTATAATATTTTTTGGTATTATTTTCAATATTATTGTTGTTATTTATTTATTTATTTTTGAATACTTAAAGTGAAGGTTTTTGTTCAGAGTTGGTGATTTCTGTGATTAGCTCAGTTAAAACGAAATTTTTTCTGTTTATTGGGAAAACCCATTATTCAAAATGTGTAATTTTTATTGTTTTATGGGTTTTCTGAGCAACCCATTACAAAATTATAAAACAATTGGTGTTTCTTTTTTAAATTTTTGATGAATGTTAGTCCGTTTGAATTTGATAGATAAAGTTTGGTGTATGATGAGATTTGTAGTAAAATGTTAGGTGAGTTAATTTGAAATGGCTTGTTGTGGTTATGAATGTTATCCCATTTAAATTAAAATGTTTGTCTTTGGCTGATTATGTGATTAGGTTGATCGTAGCGACAAGAAAAAGAAGGGCGGAAGTGGGTTTCAAGTGGGAAAGAGAAAAGTGAAGACTAAATTGACGGCATTGACAAAAGCTAAAGCTGCACAGGCAATGGAGCTTGACAAATGAGGTTCTATTTGGATAGTTTTATGTGTATGTGAAGAAGCTAACAATTTTGTTTTAAAAATTATGTTTTATCGCTTATTTTTTTTTTAATCCAATTTTCTTATGAAAATTATTGTGTTCTATAACTTTTATTACTTACTGGAAGATTTGGATACCATTGTAATGTCATTTTCTATGCCAACTATGTATCCGGTCTGTAGTGTCTAAGTGACTAGAGAATGGATGTGGAATATATTTAATTTAGTTTTAAGGAAGTTAAGATCTTTTGATTTGAAAGTTTGTGTTTTAACAGCTTGGGATCATACTCTTCTTGCTTTGATCAAAGTACAAGTCTGGTGTACAGAATATAAAGAAGGCTTTGAATGCTTGTCTTGTAGGAATGAATAAGGCCCCTGGCATGTAACATATGACCGGCAGATTTTTTTTTTCATGTGAAAAAGTGTTTGGCAATGCTAAGTTTCAGTTGTAGATGGGGTTTGAACTTTGGAGCAAATTATTTACTGATTAAAAAAAAAGTCAAAGAAGATGAGTGGAGGTTAAGTCAATGCTTTCAGGAGGGAGGGAAAGGGGGAGATTTTCTTTTGATTGGTATTGGCTGGTACTAATTTTTGGCATCTTTGGTTTTAAAAGGCTGAGGCAAATTAAATAATAATAATAAAATCTTGTTTACTAGATGTGAGGGGGCTTAGTTCAAGTGATAGCCCAGTGGTAATGGGCACCCTTTGTGGCGCTTCACGTCTGTTGTTCGAACTCACTTACCCCTCCCTCACTATACCTAAAAAAAAAAAATTTTCCAGGACATTGAGGTTGCAATGAGGATTTGATGATGTTGCTATACTTGATACTGCCATTGTGAGTACAACTTTACATGCAGTTTAGGCCATTTATGCAGAAGATCTTTGTCTTTTATGTGTCATCTCCCCAGCTTCCTCTCTTTTAAGAAGTCCTCATAAAGCCATTCATTAATTTGGGTAAGCTGTGGTGTGAAAACAGGGAAATTGGATGCAGGTGCTTGGCACTTTGTGCAAGCTACTATTTGCAGTAATTCATTAGAGATTCTTTTCATAAGATATTTGCTGCTATTTGAATTTGATTGAGTCATATGGATGCTTGGTGGAGCAGTGTTAACAAATATTAGGGAAGCTGTATTTACTCCACCTGTAAATTAAGCTCACTATTTGAAGGTCGAGCCTGAATAAAATTGGGAAAGTTGTATCTCTTTTGCGGCTAGGATAAACTATAGCCCTGGGGTTTCATTTACTTGGTTGAGAATTCTATGATTATGAAAGCCAATTCAGATGCTTTTGGGTCTGAACTTTGAGCTGTGATGAAAGTATGTATTGGTAAAATGAGTGCAGGCAGAAGATGGTATGGAGACACAGTGTTAAAGAACTAGGAATGATCTGATTGGAGTTGAATAAAAAACCCAATGGTTAATTTGGAAAAAAGTATTTGAAGAAAAGGGTTTGAATCAGTGTCTAGTTTAAATGGCTTGAATAAAGTATAAAAATAATTTTTTTCCCCTTTATTGATGAAATTCATGGATGGGACCGAAGCATTATTGACCTGTGCATTTATAATGGTTAGATGTAAGATTTTATTTTAAATTCATAATATTAGGGCGTTTATTGGACCTAAATTGTCAAAGATTTGTCAAAGATAAATCTGTTGAATGTTGTTGAAATTTATTTAAACTAATTTATACGAGTAATTGTTCTTCAAAAGCAACCTTTAAAGCAACTGCATCAGCGGAGGCAAAAATTTTGTAAATTTTGCAAAAAAAGCTTACTTTTTCTATTTTACACGTCTATTTTTACAAAACACTCATACCGGTTTGTATATATTCTACACATTTATTTAATAAAATATTAATTCTTTTACAATTTTTTATTATTTCCCTCACCCTTCACACTTTTCTCTTCTCTTGAAATCCTCTCACACACAAACCCGGAATCAAAGAGCAGAAACTCCAATCCTCCATCAACCCCATCTCTCTCCATCAAATAATCATTAAAAAAACACAAAGTTCCATCCTTTCAAGAAGCACAAGCAACAACAACAACAAATATCTGCATCAAAGAAAAGTGAAGAGAAGAAGCAGAGCAGAGACGTCACAATACTAGCAACAGAGCGCAAGACCAGAACAAGGAGAAGCAAAGCAAACGGTAGAAAAAAGAGAACCGAAATTAGTAACCTCTATTCCCTTCTTCAGTACATTTTAGTTAGAGATCAGAGAGAGAGAGCTTGAGGTCTTCAGCCTTGGGTTTTAGAGATAGAGGGAAGAGTGCTTAGGTTCAGCCATGGAGGCTCAACCTGGGGCTGGCTATTGAGCGAGAGAAAGAGACGGAGCTGCCTCAGATGGTGGCTCATGGTGGCGGCTTGTGGTGGCATGAAGTGGAAGAGCTTTAGGTAGTTCGGCCATGGTGGGTTTGGGATTAGAGAAATCTGAGAGAAGAACTAAGAGGATCACGGGTTAGAGTTAGAGAGTGGTGGTGGTGGTAGGTTGTTGGATTTGGTGGTGGGGGGTTGTTGAATTGGGTAGTCAGTGGTCGATCAGTTTTGTTCAGTTCAGAGGAAGAGGGAGAGGGAGAGAGAGAAGTCAGATGGAGAAAGAAGAGAGGTGAGAGAAAAAAATATAAAATAATGATATGCATAGCTACAATAACCGTGCATATATGCACGATTGCTGTAGATATTGTGCATAAATGCACAATTGTAGACCCACTGATGTGGGTATATTTTTGCTCAAAATATGTAAAATGAGCAATTTTTTCTATTTTGCAAGACTTTGCATCAACTGACGCAGTTGCTCTTAGAGTATTTGCAAATCTCTTGATCAATGAACCAAGGTTTTGACTTTTGAGATGGTGGTTTGTGCTCTGTTACCGCTAAACTACCTGCTTTGCTTTATGCCCATGGTTGTCAAAATCGCGATCCGGATCGTAAAATCGCACGATTTTACGATCTCACCTCACCAAAAAGTTTAAAATCGTAGCAGGATCGCAAAAATGTTAGGATCGTAGGTAGGATCGTGTAAGATCATATAGGATCGTAGGATTGTATGGGATCCTACCGATCCTACCATTTGGCTTGAATTTTTTTTTATTTTTTATTTTTTTTTTATGTGGGATTCATTTGGGTAAACCTAAACCAACAAGCCCAACGGGTTTTAGAAGCCCAATAATGAATTGAAGTCCCAAATTTACCCCTATGTCAACATAAAATCTCAAAAAAAAAACCTACGGTATAAGTTTAACGTTTTCAAAAACAAAACCTAAACTATTTAGAAACACAAAGCTCCAGCACGTACCTCTGTCCCGCGCCTCCTCAGCTCTCTGTCAAAAACTCAGCACCTCTTAGCCCTCTCAATGATGTTGCCGTGAGCCATCGCTACCTTTAAGCTTTCTGGTAATTTGTTTTGGTAGTTAGTACTTAGTAGTTTATCATTTATTTGTACTTTGATAGCTTGATTCCATATTGTTGTGTTGTGTATATGATTTTGACAAAGCTTTTAAGGTTTTTATTTTTCTATTTTGTTAACTAAATTAAGTAAAATTTGAAAAAAATATGAAACAGGATCTTTTCTATTTGAATCTTTGAGAAATATTAGTAAATACAATTAGTAGTTTAGAATTGCACACAACCTGTTTGATGAATTCTCTGTGTGATTTTTGAGCATGCTCTATATCTTGGTGTCTTTTTTTTACAGCTCTAGTACAAATATACAATGTCTACTTTGGCTATAAAGAAAATTAAGCGAACTTTCCATATGTGTAGATAATATTTTGGTACTTAGTTGCTAATTAAACATGTACTGAACTTTTTAGATACATTATGTCAAAGTTAAATATATTTTGCTTCGTTAGAATGACATAAGAACGATGTAGTGCATGCAAATTACATTTTATAATGCAATTTTTTTTTTAATGGATGGATTCATATTTTAAGTGATTATATAACATACAAAGCCACTATAAATATATTTTTTTCTTAAAATAGGTAGGATCTTACGATCCACGATCTGATCCTACGATCTCCGATCTTACCTACCTCCCACGATCCTACGTAGGATCCCGATTTTAACAACCTTGTTTGTGCCCTAATTTCAGGATGTCATAGACTAAATTAATGTAAACTGAAGTCAGGCCATAAAGTAAAAGCAAATTGTTTGGCAGCAAACCATTTGCTTTACTTTACGGCCTAACTTAAAACATGTCATCTTGACCCCTCTAAAAAAAATGCTTTCCATTCCCTGAAAGAAGGGAACTTCAATACCGTATACCATAATCTGTTTTTGGTAAGATACGGATTGCATTAAACGAAAACAACACGGTCTGAAGAACAGTCAGAAAAATCAAAATGAAGAGATTTGAAAATGACATCAAACGAAAACAACACGGTCTGAAGAACAGTCAGAAAAATCAAAATGAAGAGATTTGAAAAGGACATCATGCAGTTGATCAAAAATCACATAAAATTATGCTCTTGTTCTGGACCCATTCTAGCCAGAAGAGCAGCAAATATTGAGGTTGGATAGCTAAAAAGAAACCCATTTTAAGACCGTAAACAAAACGGATCTACTGTTTGTAATAGCAATCCACCCAGGTTTTAGATTTGGTCCTGTTTAGAGGCTTAGCAAGATCAGTTCAATTTAAGTGTTCATATTTGGCAAAAAGAGGATCTTTATCAGTTAGGTGCCTCCAATTGGGCTTTTGTTTCAGGCTAATATAGAATGGAGACCCAAACCTCCTCGTTTATCTCTAGAAACTTTGTATTTTTGGGCAAAAGAGAAACACTGGTGGTGGGACACAAATATGTATGGTTCCACATATTATTCAATACAGCAAATAATTTGGAATGATATGCAGCAAAGAGCAAACCACGAGTTTCTGATGTGTGGATGACCTTTTTTTCTGGTCAACAAGAATTATATCCTATTCCCCTTTCCAAATACTAAAGCTGTGAAAGCGTGTATCATCTGAACATGTAGTCATGTACCAAAAAATTATTAGAGAAGCTGCAGCTAGGGTTTGATCTTTTTACTCTATTTTTCACCTGATGTATAATTGTTTATTTTTTTGGTCTCTTGTTATAATTTTTTGAAGGTAGATTTGAAGTAATAAGTATCTATTGTAATCCTCAATCCTCTACCTGAATCTCCATCTAAACTCTTGGGTGTCTTGGACACTCATGCATTCAATTTATACTCAATCAATGTTACAAGTTCAAATTACTTCAATTAATAAAGTTTTTTTTTATCTTTTAATAAAAAAACTTAGAATCAAATCCTGTCTGCATCAAAAGAAAAATCCACTGAGTGGTGAAAATATATTCAGCTTTTCCTCAGGTATTGAGTGGGCCTGGGTTGTCCATAGTAATGTCTATTTCTTGAGAGACTAGATCCAAGGCCTGACACAACTTTCTGACCAACCTTGAAATTTTATTTGGCAGAATCTACTTTACTGTGCAGCCATGAACAATTTTATTTATTTTTTTGACTGGTTGTGAAGGACTGGGATCCAGTGCAATTCTTAAATGCAATTGCACCATGCAATTCACCCAAGTCTCTCACAATTTTTTTGGGTACTTTTTTATCTTTATTTTTTTACTTTTTCTCATTTTTTATATTTAATGGTTGAGATTTAAAATTGCTTTTTGTAACTTTAAATCTCAACCATCCATACCAATTGCACCTGATCTCAATCCAGAAAATAAATCCAGATGTAATAATAAGCTTTTTATGCCAAGAGGTGGTTGGGTTATGCGTTTTTGCAATATGCTGATTCTGTAACTACAGGACCATCATCATCATCATCATCATCATCATGGCACCACAATTAGTCCTGAACTCCCAATAGGACTATTTATTAGTATCATTATTACATAAGCATAGAGGCCCAACGCATGTGTCTTAAGTTGATGCTAGACTAATTCTTAGGAAACTTGACTGATAGGGGCTTAATGAAATCCGGAATATTCTTTTCTCATAATTTTCTTTGCCCCCTTCTTTTAATAATTTTTTTCACCGTTGGCCACGATCTTTACTCCACAAATATAAGTATTTGTAGATTGTGGGTGCAGAGTGTTAGAGACAAGGTTCAAGTATCTAGAAATGTTGACGAAGTTGTAGAAATTTTCTGCATATTCTATAGTATAGAATTTTGAAAATCTTCATAATTTATTTTAAAGAAATGCTTGAGATTATTATGTCACTTTTTTATTAAGTCAATTGGGGCATGCATTAATAAAGTTTCATTACACTTATTTTTCTTTGTTGTTGGAAGGGGTCCTTTCCCACCAATCAGCAATGGGTCTTATTGTACTCTTATTCCCATCTCTGAATTGTCTTTCTCTGTTCAATTGGCGGATGTTGGAGATATGGAAAAGACAGCTTTTTTCCCCCTAGATAAATACTTTTTTTCTCAATCTGAAATAGAGGAGAAACAAAAGAATTAGACCAAATTTCATCTTTATTTAAAGCTTGTAAAATAGAAGAAAACAAATTTGAGATGGGAATCGGCTCAGTCCAGTTTAAAAAAATTGTCTATTAAGCCAAAAGATAAATAGAGATATTGTCTTCCCTACAAACAAAGGAAAAATTTACATCGGTAGTTTTAGTTCACTCAAAATGAGAATTTGTAAGAAAAAGTGTTCAAATGTTTAATGAGTGCCAGGTGGGACCCAAAAAAAAAAAGAGGTTCAAATTTTAAGAAAAACTATAGTAAAAATGAGAATTTTTTTTTTTATTGTATATAATATTCAGAATACTATTCTTTTTAATGTTAACTTCATAAAATTATGTAAGAATTAAGGGATTAGAGATCATGATATTCTATCTTAGTGAGTTTGATTTATCTGATTTAAGAAATCTAATCTAAACTTTTACATAATATGTTTTTCTAATTGGGTGCTAAGTGGGAGCCTCCAACTCCAAGTTAGAACAGCACTATGGTTGAAGTTTCCATCATATAGCAACAAGACATTCTTAGTCAAAATAAGGATTGATTATATTCAAACACAGTTCATTTTTACCTAAAAGCTGTAATTAATTCCTCAACAAATATAGGTTGAGGGTCGTTCCACCAACCAACATAATCCTTGCTTTTCTACTCTTAGGTCATTTTCTCTTCCCATGCTCCTTTCCCCCTTTAGGCATATCCAGTATGTTGGGAAAAAGGGACTTGAACGTATAATTGGACCATAATTTAGCAGTTCATATTAATAATTGTGTTTTCCATTTACCTTTCTAGTGCATCATATTCTCTTTTCATTCGAGATTTTTTTTTTTTTTTTTGGGGAGGGGCAATGGTTCAAAGTTTTGTGCATTTTTAGTTTACAGTTGTCTGCTACTTACAATGCGATTAACATTTATAAACCTCATTCATTCATCTCCATCGTCCATTTAGTTAAAAAGAATCTTTTGATGGAGTAATAACGCGTATTTATAAATACAAAATATACTTGTCAAGAATCTTACAACTCAGCTAATTTTTGTTAGTATTTCCAACATAAATGTTCAGGTTTAAATATATCTTATTCATCATTATTCTACCTATTAATTATAAATAAATAAATAAAATATTTTTTCTTTAAAGAGAATATACTTGCCAATTGAGTACTTTTGAAATTGACTTACGAGTTAGAGCTTAGGACCAACACTTATAGCTTGCTGCAGTGGCGGAGTCACAAAGGTGCTAGGAGGACCATGCCCCCCAAAGCCCATAATTTTTTTTTAAAAAAATAAAATATGTAAATGATAAAAAATTTTAATATATATTTGCATGGCTCCTTCAAAATATGTAAATATGTGTGTATGGGTAAAGATAATAGTAGTTAGTATTTGGAATCAAGTCTCTCAAATCATCTCTTTGAATTTTTTTATAATGGTTCATAGCTCACAATCTTATTCCAATGATCTTAACTGTCTGATTAATTAAACTAATTAAATTAAAATAACATTGGTTAGGAGTTTTGAACTTAAGATTTTATAGATCTTTATAAGGCCTTGGAAACCACTAAACCAAAGGCTTGTGATTGTTTTATGCTACTATATATAACATAACATATAGTATAATATATGTAAATAATTAATCATTGTACTTTAACTTGGTTCTCCCAAAGATTAAATTCATGGCTTCGCCATTGACATGCTACATTAATAATATTTTTCCTTCACTCTGATAATATTAATACCCTCCTCTCTCCATTAGTTTGATAGTTGTTTGAAAAAGAAAAACACAATGATAATAGTATTAAAAATAAATGAATGACTAGAATACTCAACTCCAAACAGATGTGGTCATTTTTCCCTTCTATATGTCCAGATTTAGAACAACTTTAATACTTGATTCCCATTGGTTTCATGGCGTTCTACCAACCCTTGGAACTGATACACATTCAACTTGGGATTTTGGTTTCAAAATTCCAAGAATTTAATATCAAGAAGTAAATAAACAATCTTAATGTGTTTTAGTCTATGGTTTTATTTTGGTCCCCTCCATTCATCATATTCATGGTCAATTCAAGATTAATGGGTTTCTTAGTCTAACAATTATTTGTGTTTGGTTGTCAAAAGCAGTCAACATCACTCTATGCACTTTGATAGTAACAATTGTATTATTAATCTCTTTAAATGTTTTATAGTCTTACCCACTTTACGCTATTACCTTCCCAATCATATGGTTCTGCACCACAAATATATATATTATTATTTTGTTTTTCATAGTAAAATATAAGCATTAAATATACTATGAATTCCCCCACCATGTTTGGCAATATCGTAGTATAGTTTACGATCTGCTTTGATTGCAGACAAAACTCTTGGACCAAATAAAATATAGTGATACGAAATTTGGAAAAGCTCACCATAACTGAAGTGGAAACTCAATGTACTTCCATTTTTGGAGTTTAGGATGATCCCATGTCACTATTATTCCATGCAACTATCCTATAAAAGACAACCCCACATATTATTAGTTTATACATCAATTCTCTTTTTCCAACATTCTATGTGACAATATTTTAATTAAACATACTTAACCACCCACCCCCCCCCCCCCCCCAAAAAAAAAAGAGAGGAGAAGAAAAGGAATGAAAGAAAGAAAGAAGATGGAAACGTACGTAATCCCCTTGACCAAGTAAAAAAATTGCATATTCCTTCCAATAAAAGTGGACCTTGACCCCATGACTTTGGAAGGAGCGTAAACTCCAGCTTTAGATGAGAGATGCTGTACAAATTAACAAAGATAATGCCAACGCAATGTTTGGAAATTGCCATTGTCTTTATGGCTTGATGGCTCACTGCCCCCATTAATTTGCCTCCATTATTGTGGGGGCTTGTATTGGTGGGGTTGATGTTGAGGGGGAGTTTTTGAATCCTCATATCTTTGTTGATGTAAAAAAAATGTTTGAACATTTATATAATTTTTTTTTGTGACAAGGTTTTATTATAAAATTTAATGAAAATGAAATGATAAAAAAAGAAAAGGAATATAAAGTAATTATTTATCCACAATATTTTCACAACAAATTTTGAGTGATAAATTGTTATTGGTTCTAATCTGGATCTATCACTAAAATTATTTTTTTGTCAATCAGTAATAGCTAATATCAATTTGATAAACAATAATTGACTCTTTTTTAATGCTTTTGAAATATTCTCTTTAACATCTTTAGCATGCTTGAAAATTTATAAATAAATGTATAGAAAATAAAAGAAATATATAATTTTGTTGTTAGAAATTAAGTATCTCCACCTTTTATTTATGTATTGGTTTAATTATTATTTAATCCCTAACATTTGTCTCATGTGTTCAAAATAGTCTTGATATTTTAAATATGTTAATTTAGCCCTTAATCTTTTGGTATTGTGTCAAGAAAAAGTCTTTACCATTAAAAAGTAGATGAACAAACTGATGTGGCTAAAAATGATATTAAAATATTAATTTCGATGCAAATTGGGATGTCAATCTGCTAGGTGGCCTTAATTCAAGAGGGGAAAAAAAAACTTTAGTCCATATACCCTCACATGCTTACATTCAAGGGATTCATTTAGGATCTGAAATCCCAAAATAATGACCGAGAGGAGAGAATTGTGACAAATCAAAATGCTTGAAGCACTTGTTGAGGGTAAGACACATGTTGGCAATGAAATTGACGAGGCATTGATCAAGAATTTTGGAGAATGCCCCCCACCCCCCAGGTTAAGACACATGTTGGCAATGAAATTGACGAGGCATTGATCAAGAATTTTGAAGAATCTCCCCACCCACAAAAAGTCTCAATTAGTTGAGAAAAAATTTGGCTGGACTCTTCTAGTCTTTTTGTTTTCAAACTGTACTGTTTAATAAATTGACTTTAGACAATGGGTATGATCAAATAGTTTTCTAATAGTGTTGGACTCTCACTATGCTCTTACTTTATCTTTCTTAAAAAAAAAAAAAAAAAAATTAAGCTTAAGACCAGATGGCATGTGGCATCAAAATTATTATTTTAATATTACTGTTAGTCATGTTAACTTTTTTTTATCCTCCCTCAATTTTTTTTTTAACCACCCTTCACTATTAAGACTATTTTAACGCAATATAAAAAGCTTAGAGATTAAATTAATACATTTAAAATCTTAGAGATTATTTTAAAATATGGGACAAATGTTAGAGTGCAAACTGATAATCAAGCCTTATATATTCTATCAAATTTTGCATGAAAATGACAATTCCTTTTGAATTCCTGGGAGTTTTTTTTTTTGGAACATTGATTGAGAGAGAACATAGTGGTTTCAAAACTCATCCAAGGAGGGAGTAGGGGATCTACCTTCCTTTGCCTTCTCAATATTACATCTTAATGTATTTATTAAAAGACAATTTGACAACAAACTTGACTATAACATAAGGCTACAATTTCATTAAATATTTTTTTATTGGATGTAAATTTTGACAAATTTATTATTGGATTACATTTTCTTTTTTTATTCTTCACAGTTCACACTTGCAAAATTTTTAAAAAGCCAAAAATTAATAGCTATGTCATCAATAAAATATTTAAATTTCAAATTTTTTTACCATAAAATTATGTATCAAAAATAAGTTTAAAGATCAAATTGTAAATAATACCTGATTGATATAAAATTTAACATGTGTATTAAGAACACAAAGAATATGCAATTCAACGGTTAAATTTTCAAAATATGTAGTATGTTAATTTTTTTAGTAGGAATTGTAACCTTAAACTACAACCGAATTTGTAGGCAAAATTTTTTCATTATTAAAAGGAAAAGTTTGGTGATATTGAAACTGTCACCAACAAATCCACCAAAATTGTGTATTTTTGTATTGTGTTGGGTCCAGTGAGGCGAGTTTGTGAGAAAGTATGAGAATACTTTTTTGAAAAGATTTCGTGTCAGTGGCCAAACTCTTCTCAAATTAGAGATAATTGTTTTTGCTTACTTACTAGATCAACTTTTGAACATAACGATTGTAGGGATAAAAGGCCTATAAAGTATAGTGGGCCATGGGCCTTGTTTGGGGATGTCTAGTAGTCTGAGGGCAAGGATGAGGTAGAGAAGACATGCGAATCCAAGCGCCGAGGACGAACCACAACTAGGAAAGTTTAGGAAAGTAGTCCGAGGAAGAATACCTCATTGGCTAAGTAAGGCAGAGGTCATGAGATACGAGCTGCCATCGGGAACAACTTTCTAGAAGATTCTACTGATAAGGATAAGTATCAAAGGAGCATAGGTCAAATAAGAGCTGAGAAATATCAAAGGAAAAGCTGCTTCCACCGCATTGAGTGCTCTGCAGCTAACCCTCTGGCCGCATTAATATGGAGGTGATACCTGAATAGTGACCAACAACCTTATAGCTACACCAGAAGACTTCAAGAAGATGCTGAGAGGACAAGAATAAGGACCAGAAGCTTGCCCTACACATGGAGATGAAGAAGAACATAGTATATAATAGAGAAAGAAGTCCTTGATGAGGGGATCTATCGAAAAAGAGGGAGAAACATACTATAGCATTAAGAACATGACTTGTAACCAAAATCAAAAGAAGCATATATATAAGATTCAGTTTCCTCGGACTGTGCCGATGACGATTTACTTCGTGCGAAACAATCATATTCTTATTTTCTTTTCATCCAGACTCACTGCAGTTATTTTCCGATTCATTAAAACTTAGTTTTCTAGCTCACTCTCTATAAATTTATTGTACTGGTCTTTTTGGGCCTAGATCCTTTCCCCTTTAGGATAAAGAACCAAATCCAGTCCTATCTTAATGTTTAATATGTTCCCATTTGACAATCCAACATAATATGGCTTGTATTTTGGTTTAATTTCCTAGTGTACATTTAATGATATATACAGTTTAAACATCCTCTATCCAATCAACTCTCATAATGCTAACCCTATCCTTGTAGCTGAATCTCCCTCCAACTATGATGTTCCTTAAGGCCAAACCCTGTACCACATCGATTGCATGATCAACTCGAACCACCACCCATTGCCACCAGGAATCTTCTAATCCAAAAGGTTCATCCTTAGCAAAGCCAACTCTAACTTCATGCTCTTTACCTGCCAAACTCTCCCAATCAGAGTTGTGCCTTCGGCCTTAAATATCTTCAGGTACGAAAATGAGATTTGATAGCCATCGAATCTTGCACTTGCAATTCGAGATAGATGATTCAGTGCCCAATGTTCTTTACAGCCCAGTAAAGGCTAGTTGGAAAGTTCTATAGTTTTACTTTATCAGATACTACTATTTAGTTTAATTTGCTGATTTGGGTTTTTGCATGCATTTTGATTTTGTAAATTGAGTTTGTCGGTTTATTTTAATTTTGGCATAATTTGGGGAGTTGGTAACTCTCTACGTGAAAAAGTGCTTAGGAGAGTAGAAAGAACGGGTTTTAACTGCTAGAGTTGGTGTACAAAATAAAAAGTTAACATATGTATTAAAAGTATTTAGAAAATATTTTAAGAAAAATTTTATAAAAAAATAATAAAGTAACTGATTTTTTTTTTAATTTCTATGAAGATGGTACCAAATTTTTTTTAAAAAAAATGGCCTAATAACAGATGTTCAATCCACAGACAAAAAGAAAAAAAAAAATAGTGTATAGTAATGTCGGCACATTTTTAGTAATGCAATGTAATGATGTTTTGACCATTTGTTCTCATTGATGAGGTTGCAAAAGCAACAGATAATGGCACATATAAAATAACAACACCGAAAAGCGAAGCACTCATACGAAATCTTCGTTTTCCTATGTTAACCCAACTATTATAAAAGTGATGTGTACATCTCAAAGAAAGTAAATCTGTGAATGGCATTATTGGAAGATTACTGTAAAATTTATTTACTTATTTTCATCAATTCCCATCTTGTTTAGAATATTCGAAATAGAGACCATATCAATTTTCATCGCCCCACATAATAATAATAATAATTTAAAGAAGTTGCCGAATTTTGAAAATTTGACCAATTAGTGGTCCCTATATGCTATTTGTATTGTTGGTAGCACCACTTATGTTTGAAAGCTTATCTTTTGAAATTATCCCATTTTAAATAAAAGCTTACTTATACCAAAGAGCAGAAGAACATTCTCATGCTGATGCATAACACTAGGTACTGTACCAACAAACTCATTTACCATAAAACAAAAAAACTAAAGTACAAAAGTTGATCAAAATAAATGTACTTGAAGTTGTAGTTAGACACTTAGTTGGATTTAATGAATATAAATAAAAACTTTAGAAGCTAGTGAGCGTAAGAGGTGAAATTCTTCACTCTTACCAGAGAAGTCCTTCTTTCTTTTACAGAAGATATGGTCTTTTCTTTTAAAAAATGTTAAATG
This sequence comes from Castanea sativa, assembly GCF_040712315.1. Taxonomy (NCBI): domain Eukaryota; kingdom Viridiplantae; phylum Streptophyta; class Magnoliopsida; order Fagales; family Fagaceae; genus Castanea; species Castanea sativa. Next base: position 56,674,756 of record NC_134018.1, on the reverse strand, counting down.
TGTGGACCATATCATGAGTTTTACACTAAAGCCTATATCTATTGTGAGAGTAAATAATTTCTCAAGAGTAGTATTTCTTCCTCTCATAGAAAGCGTGGATTCTTTCGCGAATCTTATTCTAGAGTCCACATATTTTATGAGAGGATGAATGATTCTTACCGTAAAAGTGAATAATTTCTTGAAATGAATTTTCCTTTCTTATAGAAGGTGTGGACTTTATCGTGAGTCTTACAATGGAGTCCACATCTTTTGTGAGGGGAGAAAGAATTCTTGCTCTAAGAGTAAAAAAATATATATATAAATATGTGTATATATTTTTGGTGCGAGGAGGGTCATGTTAGCAAAGCTCTTGTGAGATATTTTATAGGCTGATGGGCCATAGCAATGGGGCATGGAAAGTGGTAACCAGAGATAAGTCACATGCAAACAAAGTCACTACCCTTTGAGGAATGACCCAAACCCGTTGTTGGTGAGGTCACCCTTAAATGACAACTTGTCAAAGTCTTTCATGTTTCCCACGCCAGCTAGGTGTGTGCGTGGGGAGGGCTCACTATTTATTCCGTAGGATGCTCTCTCTACATGGATAACAATAAGTGATGGGACATCATCTTTGAACTGTTTGATAAATAACGATAAGATCAAAGAGATTATTTTTTAAAGAAGGTACGGTTAACACTTATAAAATTATTTCTGTCCAGTGTGTTAAATGTCAAATATTTATCATTCGATATATTAAATTCTAAAAAATTACTTTCATCAAGTATTTTAAACGCCATAATATTTGGCATTGATGAACAGTGCAATCTCAAATTTGAGACCATACTGTTTATAAATTGTAAAATTTATATTATTATATTTTTATTTAGGCGGGGTTTGCTTTCTTTTAAAGAAATAATTAAAATTGAATGAAGTTGTAAAAAAAATAAATAAAAATATTCAAGAAAGAATATTTTAAATGAAATTGTAAAAAAAATAGAATGTTTGATGTTTGGTATATTGTAAAATGAAGTGTTAAAATTGTAAAAGTAGTGTTTTTAAATTGTAAATGCTAAAATTTTTACAATTGTTGATGAGAATGCTCTAATAAGTGGAACTATAATTTCAAGATTAAATGAAAAGTAACCAAACTTTAGAGATTATAATAAAGGAATAAGTGAATTATGGGGAGGAGACAATAATTTTTAGTGTGAAATTAATTTGAAATATAATGATAAAACTAAGTTTTAGAAAGTTTTGGAGGCCAGATCTTGATTGTTGAATAAGAGATTTGAGATTCAATTCTCGCTTATACTAAAAATCGATTAGTGTCTTAGTTTAATGATAAAGAACTATCATTAATAGCAGATGCTATAAGTTAAAACTCTTTCTTAAAAAAAAAAAAAAAAGTTTTGGAGGCCATAGTCTCCAAGCATTAATATAGTATTACCCCATTCATATCTAGACATTTTTTTAAGGATGTTTTGGGAGGGACATTGTAAGTTATATTCATAATGTTGAGTTGAATTATTAATTAAGATATAAGTTCACAATCTTAGATTTATGTATGTTCAATAGTAGGGTTTGTCATTTTAAATGACCAGATCTTGTACAAAAGTATTTAAAAAAGAAAGGGCCAGACAGAGAAGATCAGGATTGAAACATGTACCACAGGTCTTATATTAACTTAAAATCAAATGTTTAGAATATAATCAAAAGATTGATACACCCCTTCAGACCACGTGGCTATAAATTCTTTAATTTAATTATTTGTGGAGCTACTATGTTGAGGCAAAAAAAAAAAAAAAAAAACTGTTGAAGTCAAATTTAGACTTTACAAGGACAACATAAGTCAAGCCTATTTTATGACTTATATTGAGTATCTTGACTTGTTAGATAATTCATAGTTCACCCCCGAGGGTGCTTTAGTCGGCATGGAACTTATTCTTTAAGTGGTTTGGGGATTGAAGGTCCCAAATTCAAATTTTGGCAATGAAAAACACTATAAAAATCCTATGTTCTCAGCATTTCATATACAATAAATACAACGATTAAATTTTTTTATCCCTTTACAAAAATATATTTTAATAATTAATAATTGAATATAGTTGAAATTATATGCGTAATATTACAGAAACAAATTATTTTACAATATTTTTACAAACTGATGTGACAAATTTTTATTAGTTCTAATATGGGTCTACCCCTAACATCATATTTATGTTTATCAATGATTATTTGAAAATTATTAAACCACATCAGCAGTTTGTAAAAAGGTTGTAAAATAGTTTGTGTCAGTAGCATTACTCAAATTATATTATTTGAGTTAGCTAGATAAAGTGAACTTATTTGGTAAGTCATAAGTGAACTTTAGGAAAGTTATTTATAACTAGCACAATCCAACCTCAAATTCATTTAAGTATAGTTTAAATATTTGTATTTATAAACATAGTAAAAACATATAAGGCTAAACATGGTTTGGTGCGGCTAGTGTTGGGGGAGGTTTTTGAGCCACACTGACGTCATCAGAATCCTTAAAATGTGAACTATCACCGCACCATTGGATCGAAATTCTAGTGACATCAATGGTGGTTTTCCTCAATATAATGGTTGTTTGCTCCAATCATCGGCAAGAAAAAGTAAACAAACATTTTACATAGTAACACAACTCAACCATGGAGTGAAAGAAAGAGAAAATAGATTTAAGATCTCAAATAAGATACAGAGAAAGTAAATCTAGCTCATATTGAGATCTCAAATGAGAGAGATCTATAAATTTTACCATGCTGACCTGAGTAGGTGAGAGAGCATGAGAAGGTCTTGATCTCAAGCAATGTTGTCTATCAAGACTTTACTTCTTGATCTCTGATGATGTTGTAGATTTTGATGAGGTTGAGGGGGGAGATACAAAAAATGAAAGGGGTACATGTACAATAGATGGGGAGGAAAATAAATTTGGGAAGATTTGGTTATAAATCAACTAGTTTGGTGTTCGTTGGATTCCAAAAGTAGCCATTAACGACCATACCAACCAATGTTAGAAACCCAATACCTCCTTTGACTACCATCACATTAACTACTGGTAGCCCTATTTTGAGGTTCAATAAGTTGTTAGCAGGCCAATCTTGAGATTCGATTAGTTGTTGGCAGCCCAATCTTGAGGTTTAATCAGCTTGGCTTCGACTCAAATTGTCAATTTGGATCAACGGTTATTCACCCCTAATATTATATTTAGTTTAATCAAGTCTTATAATTGTGAGTTTATTCACAAACACATTAATATGTTTAAGCTTATCTCGTTAAGTAAATGAATATAAATAATAAATAAATTTAGTTCCTAAGCATTTTTTTTGAGATATGGTTTCAATCTATAATGTCTGTTTCTGATAATTACTTTTTATCATCATATAAAGACATCAATTAGTTTTAAAATAGGTAGTAATTGAATTCTAAATCTTTTATTCAGAAAAAAAAAAAAAGCTTAATTAATTGAGCTAATAAATTCATTATTCGAAATCAAAAAAAGAAGAAAAGTGTCTGACACGCGTCTAAGGTGCGGGTCTGATAGAGAGTAACCCTTCTGAGGAGCCACACACTATTTCTATTTTTTCTTTTTTGGTTTTCCAAAAGTTGAGTGAAAAACAAACTAAAAAGAAAAGAAATAATAATAGCATTATCCAAAGAAGAACCCCTTTTGCTGTTGAAGTTTTTGTTTGCTTCTCATTCTGTGTCTCTCTCTCTCTCTCTCTTTCTAAGAAGAAGCCCCAGTAAAAGCAAAGCATCATCGCCCACACAAAACACAAGTAGAAAAGAAGAGAGAGAAAAAGAGAGTTTTTTATTTTATTTTATATAGTTTTAGATAGAGAGAAGAGAAGTAAAGATAAACAGCTTTTTAAAGAGAGAGAAACATACTGAGAGAGCTCTACCCTAGCCAAAACCAAACAAAAAAAACTTTCATTCATTTCTATATGCAATCCGATTAGGATTCGTGCTTTCTTTGTTATAGCTGTCTTAGCAGTAAGTGAGTATATCTTTTCTTATATTGTTTGTAGATATTGTAACTGTACTCTTAGCTGTAGCAAATACTTTTCAACACAAGCTTTTGGCCACAGACTCAGACTCAGACTCAGACTCAGACTCTCTCAGTGTGTCTTAAAAACATTTTGCAGAAACTGTTCGACCTTTAATTTCCTTCTTTGTCACTCTCCAAAACCCACCTCTCAAAAAGCTCTCTTTTTTTCTTTCTTTCTTGCCTTCAATTTCCTCATACATTCTTCCTCCATGTTCTAAGCTTTAAAGAGAGAGAGAGAGAGAGAGAGTGAGAGGGAGAGTAGTGTGTGTTAGGAAACCTGTTCGACCTTTAACCAAAGATTTACCACATGTTGTTGTCTCTTTTTGCATTTTCACATTTTGTGGCGTTATCCGAAACCTGGGGCTTCAGCTCATTAATGCCATTGACTTGAACCTACTTTTTATTTCTCTTTTTGAAAAGAAAAAAAAATTTATAATTTTTTGGTGGGTGTTGGGTTTGAGAGTTTGAGAGATGAGCTAGGTGTTTTAAGGGTTTGTTAGTTTGGTTTTTGGCTTAGAAGATGCTTGGTGTTTAAGTTTTTACCAATGGGTTGGTGAGAATGGACCTGTTTCAGTCTTCTATCTTCTCTATCTTCAACATGAAGCCTTCTAGCTAGGTTTGGTAAGCTGTAAAAGTAGCTTCCATTTTTGTCTTCTATTTGACTTAGACTAGCTTTTCACCGCTTTGTGCTCTTTCCTATGTTTTAGTTTCTTTAAATCTGTGTTTTTCCTTTGTGGGTTTTGTTTCTCTTTTAGTAATTTATTCTTTTTATTTATCCTTTTTCTTTCTTCCGCTGTTCATATTTTTTTTCCTTGTACCTAAGCTGTTGGTGCTTTGAATAGTGTGTGTATGTCTCAGTTTTCGTTTCATCTCTTAGTTTGGTTGTATTTTTGAGACAATGCATCTGCTTGGAGCTTTCTTGCTGTAGATTTGGTTGTTTGGAATGTGAACTATGTCAGAATTACTTTCTGTTTTGAAAAAGCTTGAAACTTGAAATTTCTTTCCCTTGGCATTTCCTTGTTTATTCTCAAATTCGAAACAACTGGCCTGTAGGAAAACCCTGTTCATTGATCACGAAGTGGGTCTCATAGATTTGTTTCACATTGTTGTGTGTACACATTGTGTGTGGAATTTGGCTTTATATTTAACTTTAGAACAGAGTGGAGGTTTGAAATTTTACGCTGTGAATCATTATTTGGGGTCAAGGCTGCTTGTGAAAGATTTGTGAGTAAAAGCATTTGAAGTAAATGCATGGATCGGAGGGACACTATGTCGTTATCCGGTTCGACCTCTTATTATATGTCAAGAGGAATGGCTGGTTCTGGTCCTGGAACACAGTCTGGGCTACATGGATCACCGGGCATTCGTCCCATGTCTAGTCCAAATGTACAATTTCAGTCGAATTTAGGAGGGAGTACTATGGGATCAACGTTACCAGGAGAGCCTCCAGCTTCAATTTCACCTCATAGTGTCAATGTGGGTGCACCATCTATGGTGCCGCAGACTGAGCCTGTTAAGAGGAAAAGGGGAAGACCTCGGAAATATGGACCTGATGGGACTGTGTCATTGGCATTGTCTCCCTCGCCGTCTACTCATGGGGGGACGAATACAACAACATCTGCCCAAAAGCGAGGTAGAGGGCGGCCACCGGGGACTGGCAGGAAGCAACAGTTAGCATCTCTTGGTAAGTTTCTGTGTTCTGTTCATGCTGACTATGATTCACCTAAGCACTACACTGCATTTTTGTTGATATTTTATCTCATTTTATAATTCTTGTATTCTACTCATCTGAAAAATTGGTTGTTTTACACGTAGAACCGGTTTGTACCTGCCTTTACCTCAAACTCACATAATTAATTGTAGATCTGCTGTCCTTCCCACAGCCTTGTTGTACACATCACAATTTGGAGTTTTTTGGACTAAGGATGCAACCATTTGCCTACTTTGACATTTAGTGGACCTAAATAATATCCAGGAAATCCAATTGTATTCTTTTTTTTTCCTCTTGAATCTTGGAGTTACTTACTTTGAAAATTTTTGAATAAGTGAAATCTCAACCTTAGATCAGATAAAAAAAAATGATGAAAGAGAATGCTAATGAGCGCTAGCACAAATGGCACGCCCCGCCCCTCCCCCCCACCCAAAAAAGAGAGCCTATTGGGTGCATGTGTAAGCTTACCAACCAAAAAAAAAAAGGGATGGAAAGAGAATGAATTAGAATAGAAAGGGTTATACTTTGTTGTTGACATCATCACAATATAGCCTCCATGACTAAACATAGTATTGTTGCAACAAAGAACAGTCCTGGGTATTGGGAATAATAATGACACATCATCTATATGCAACAATTAAAAATTTAATGAGACAATAATTTAACTACTTCTCAGGAGTTCTGTGGAACCAACATTGTTAAACCAATGTGTCTATATCGGATGATTATTAAAACCTTGCTCAATCTGCATCTTTCCTGGCAACTTATGTTTGATTTTGTGTTGGACTTGAAAAATTGGTATAAACAACTTTTAAACTTAAAAAAGTAAGAAGTAAATTCCTCTGAGCATGACGTTGCGATGTAATATAGGCACAGTTTTAAAGGAAGTAGCAGGCCTACTATTCAATAAGCAAGGGTATAACAGTTATTTTTCCAAGCCATTTGCAGCTTAACATGGTCAGAATCTCAGGGGAATTATTAAAATTGATGGAACTCCACTGAGCATCTAGAGTATTTACAACAGCTCAAAGCTTCCAGATTTATGTCCGGATAAAAAATCCTTACCTTTTAAAGGAGCTGAAGGACATAACATGAAGTGATGGTAAAGAGTGTATATCTTGACAAAATTGTGCATAGATGTGTCAATAAATGTTTTTTTCCCCTGCTGTGTCTATCTAATTCCTACTCTGAGTCTCCTTTTCATTGGCTAATTTATGCGTGATAAGTTTGAAATGACTACAATATAATATTGTAGCTCTGTACCTCTGCCTTTTATCTTTTTCTAATAATTTAATTCTGTCTGTTAACAGAGTATATTTTTCTTTGTGGAGTGCGCTTGAGAATATTCATTTGATATGTATTGTTTACACGTATTTTCCTAACTCCTTTCTTGCACTGGCTTCCTAGTATGTGAATTGCAAATGGTTGACTGTTTTGATAGGTGAATGGCTGTCTGGTTCTGCCGGGATGGGTTTTACTCCACATATCATCACCATTGCAGTAGGAGAAGTATGTGATTGCTCTATCGATTAATAATTGTGTCATACTGTCTTAAGTCTTTAATTTCAGGTTTTTCAATAATAAAGGAAAGGAAGCAATTTCTTCTTTAAGTTTTGTACTACCATATTAGCCCCAAAGCAATTTCTCTAGAATTAAAATCAATGTAAAGTGTAAAGTATGCTTTTGATAAGGAATTAACAAAGAAAGTTGATATTGTTCTTGTCTGCTTTCAAATGTACTAGAAGCTAATATGTTTTACAGTTCATTGATCCCAAATTTCTGCAGTCTTTTTAAGGTGATACAATATTTTTGGACATCTTATGTTATTTATTAAAGTTTGCTTATCTTTTGCTGTAGGACATTGCAACAAAAATAATGTCATTTTCGCAGCAGGGGCCAAGAGCTATATGCATCCTGTCAGCCAATGGTGCTGTCTCCACCGTGACTCTTCGTCAGCCTTCAACGTCTGGTGGCACTGTCACATACGAGGTTTGAGCATTTTCTTATAATTTTAGAGACATATTGTCAGTTCTGGGCATGTTTTTGATACACGATGGAGACCAATGCTGATCCTTTGTAGAGCTTCTCTTAAGATAAATCATCTCAGTTTAAGATTTTGTGTGAAAATGGGAACAATGCTTAAGTTTATGAGGTTTATGCCTGGAATATGATCTAAATGAAATTGCCCGAACCCCAGTTGCTAGTTTCTAAAGGATGATGTCTCAATTGAGGCTTGACTAATGACTAAGGCAATGACTGGTGTGTATGATCTGTTCATCTCAGTCATCATGGAGTGGAGCTTGAAAGTTATTTTTTGTGCGAAAATATATTTTAATTCAACCTTCCTCTGTTCATTTTAGGTAATTTTGATTCTGAAATCCCTTTAATGCATAGACATCTGCACTGGGTGTGCTCACACATGCGCATGCTTTTATATGTGTTTGCTTTGCGGATTATCCTCTGTTTTCTTTTCAGTTCTCAACCTCTAGTCTCTACAACCATTTAAGTAGTGTTATGTTCTTTTTTCTTTACCCTACTACTAAGTGCTTTTTTTTTATTTTATTTTTTTATTTTTTATAATTATAAAAACTTTTTTATTATTTATGTGTCTTGTATCTCTGATAAGAAAAGTTTTTGGTGCATTGCACTTCTGTAGGGCCGTTTCGAGATATTATGTTTGTCTGGCTCTTACTTGCTCGCAGAAAGTAGTGGCTCCCGCAATCGAACTGGTGGTCTAAGTGTCTCCCTTGCCAGTCCTGATGGTCGTGTCATTGGTGGAGGAGTTGGGGGAATGCTCATTGCGGCAAGTCCAGTTCAGGTATTTTCTTGATTGCTGTCTTTTACACCATTCTTTATTCCCCATTTAAAGTTCTCCTTCCTCCTACCTGCTAATTGATTCTTCAGTATAGTGATTCTACCACTGGGACTGGGGTCAGCTTCTTGAGAACTTTGTCTATCTAGGAATACCGAATTCAGAATTAACTCCGATCTTTTCTAATCCGTCAACATAGATTTAGTAACTTTGCCATGAAAAAATAAGGAACTCTGAAGATAAAATTTAATAACAAACTGTTTACAGTAAGCTAAAAATATGACAAATTATGCTTCATACATTGATGATAAATATGTGATTATTTACCATGAGCCAATATGATGGGGTTCATTATCAGAAGGGGAAATAAAATATAATGGGGCTATATGTAGGGATGGCAAAAATGATCCCTCCCTGCTCGACCTCACCTGCCCTGCCCTGTCTCACCTTGGATGTGTGTATATATATGTTTTATTTTTATTTTTATTGTACATATCCTACTATTATCCTCTAAATCACTTCTCTCTCTCTCTCTCTCACATCATGTCTACGTATAATTCATCAATTAATTATTTTTATAAATATCATATTACCTTCCCAAATTACTCATCTCTCTCATTGCCACCCTGCCCTCACCTCTCCTGAATCTCACTCCCCGTTAGGATGGCAAAATGCCTTTACCTTGCCCCCGACTGAACTTGCCTTGCAATTACCCCACATGGGTTTTCCCAGCCCCCAAGAGGGAATGGAGTGGGGATGGGGCACCCATGATCTGGCCCCGTCCTGCCATGTTGCCATCTGTAGGTTATACATTATTCAAGTTTCTTTATCTGAGGCTCAAATGAATGATGGATGACTCCAGGTGATTGTGGGGAGCTTCATATGGGGTGGTTCAAAGACAAAAAACAAGAAAAAGGAGGCTTCAGAAGGTGCCATAGACTCAGAACATCAGACAGTTGACAATCCAGATGCACAAACTAGCATTCCACCAACTCAAAATCTCAGTCCAATCTCTTCAATGGGTGTTTGGCCAGCATCACGGGCAATGGATATGCGTAATGCCCATGTTGACATTGATTTGATGCGGGGGTGACAATTTTTATCAATGGATGAACAAGCATTGTATATAAATTTCACCTTCGTGGCCGCTTGAATCTAATTCTCTTGATGTACCAATGACAGAAAGCCAGTTGATCTTGGCTTTGACAACTCACTTCATTTACCCATCATAGACAATGGGGTTGTACTAATATTTTTGTAGCCTTCTGGAAATTTAGTTTGAATTTGATGTTCATGATTTCTACTAATCGACATCCTATTGTACCAGTCTTTTCAGTTCCAACAAATTAAATTTTGATTGGAAATCTCATTCTTTTATGAGCATCGGTCATTGTTAAATAATCTTAAGCAGTTTTTAGGAAAAGGGCGCATTTTTTAATGCTGTATAGTCCCAATATGATTTGGGAGTGAGAAGATGACAATGCCAGAGGCTTCTGGACTATGGTGTTTTTCAGCCCTATTTGGAAAGTGTCATTTGGATGAGTGTATGACACTCTCTTTCATGTAATTGCTATTGGTATCTTTACCAGTCTTCATAAACCGCTGATTGAAACTTGAAATCGTATTTTCAATAAAAAAAATTTGAGGAAAAAGGGGATAAGATCATGCTTTGCACAAATTGTATTAGTTTCTGAAAGTCTCAAGACTGCATTACTCAATGATTTTCTTTTCCAAATAGGGCTGTAAACGAACTGAGATTCGTTGAGTAGTGCATGTTTAAGCTTGGCTTGTCAGGAAAAGTTAAAAGTTCGAACTTAGTTTGAGCTTGTGACAAGCCAAAAAATAGTGTTTGAGCTCGAGCTCATGGAAAAGCTAAAAAAGTTGAGCTTAGCTTGGCTTGACTTGATTAATTAGTCAAGCCAAACTCAAGTTTAATATCAAGCTTAAACTCGAGTTCAGGTCAAGTTTTTGAGCTTGAAATCTAAAAAATTACATTATTAAAATACTTAAATCTCTAAAATTAGAAAGAAAAAAAAGAAAATAGTAGACTCATTTTATCATGCATCTAGTCTTATTTATGAGTAACTATTATTCAAATTAATAATTTACATAATTAAATTCATTCATTCATCATTCCTTATCTACAGCTTCAACAATTGTTCAAAATACAATTTTTATATTCACGTTAAATAGTTAAGGACTAGAAAAATACTTGTTTGTTACTATTATGAATGAGAAAATACTAACATGTTTTATAATTTTATTTTAGATGATTGATAGGGAAAGATCATGTGTAGTCTACTTAATTATATATTTATTTTTAAATGTAACTATAGTCTAAAGTGGTTCTTGATCAGATTAAAGGGAGTGAAAAAAATTAAGGTAATATAGGTAATGGTCTTAGTTGGTCATGTCATTATTAAGATATGTGTAGTGAGTATTTTTAACTTATAAATGAGTCTATGCTTGAATTGTTGTGTATCAAGCTTAATAGCTCACGAGCTTGTTTGTGAACAAATTTTTTTGCTTAGGCTTAGCTTGTTTATTAAACTAGTAAGTTACCCGTGCGATGCACAGATAATATTGTAATATTTTATATAAGATGGTTTTGGAGAATGTTGTATAAATTGTAAGTGCACAATTGTACCCGGACCCAAAAGCAGGTGATGAGCTCAGGCCTAACGAGCCTTATACAATGAAATTTGTAGAGCATGGATTTGAAACCTAGGTTTGGGATGTTGGAAGTTCAATAAACAGGCTAGAGTGCCACAATCTATGCAAATGATAAACAAGTATGACAAGAAGACCTCCTCGGACGTAAGCCGAGAACGATTTGTATAAATATTCTCTTTCTATGTCAAAATTTACAATTCTAAGTTCTTTTTAGCTAAGGAGTCGCACCGCCTCTCTTTCCTCTCTCGTCTCCTTATATACTTCTTCTTCTTCACTGGTTCCTTCACGTGTCATACAAATCTTCCCCTTAGATATTTGTCTCATCCACCACCTTCTTGAAGTCTTCAACTAATAGCAGGAAGGCTGAATTCTACTATTCAGAGGTCATTTCCCCATTAATGCGGCCAGAGAGGTAGATGCAGGGCCTTTAATGTGGTGGCAGCAGCTTTTTCCTCAGATATTTCTCACACGTTCTTGCTTTTAAAGAGTGCTTGGATCACCCTTTTATCCATCAATTTCTCCAGAATCCTGCTTCTAACCCATTTAGCAAGTTTCAGGGTCATTGTCGGGCCTGTCCGAGGAGGCACTCCTCCTCGGACAACTCCTCAGACCTCTACAGTGCGGACTGACTTGTGGGCCTAGAGGCCCTGATCAAAACAAATTGGTACCAGCCAATCAGGCCCAAAGTCCAAACGTTTATTCAAGAGCTTTTACCCCCCACAAATACTATAACATAATTATTATAGAACTTTATTTATAATGAATCTATTATAAAAAAAAACAACCGTTATAAATTTTACACATATATCCATTATAAATAGTCAATTGCAATGATGAGAAATAAAATAAATAAATAAAACTTTGGAGGAATATTATAGAATAAAAGTTGATATATAATGTCTTTTTCTTTCTTCTTAATTCTAAAAACAAATACACATACTAAACACCCACGGTCAATTACATCATTTACAAAAACTACAAATTCACAACATCCAACCTTAATATCAAAATAGTAATTGCCGTATGTTGTCACCCAATATAAAATAAAAGCCCCCCTTTCCTTGGTTGTAGGCAACTCATACGGATTATGATTAAATGAAACAACAATGTTAGAGCTAGGTAGGTGCCATCGAAAGATTGAAGGTAAATGACATCATTTTTTGTCTGTGTATATTTGATATGAGATGGCTTAAAGGGCTATGGCCAGGTATATATAAAGGGGTAGAAGTGCAAGAGGTGAAAATTGTGAATTAAAATGCAAAGAAGTTTGTGTGTATGTGTGAGAGATAAAAAGTCTTAAAATATTGAACCAAATGATATAAATAATATTTATTTTTTAATTAGAAAAGTCTTAAAACATTGAACCAAAAAGTTAATAATTAATTTATTTTTATCTTGAAAATATTTCAATTCTCTTTACATAGAATACGTCACTTGGTAGTACCTTATTACTATTAGTCCTTACTTTAAAAAAAAAAAAAACTAAAATAGTGGGTATGCTAAAATAGTGTATGGTGTAAGCTTAGACAATTAATAAAATATTAATGAGATAATAGTAAAATAAGTTAATGTGAACTTTTGGGTGACAGTAAAAAAAATTAATGAAAAAGGTAAAGAAAATGTTAAATGTAAAAGTAGAGCGCCACTTGGCAGAACCTCATGCGTTCCCGCATAAGGTCTCTGCTTTTATATATATATTGATGAGCATAAAACTAAGGTTCAAGCTTGACTTATTTATAAATAAACAAACATGAACAAGTTTTTTATCGAGTTGAGTCTGAGTTGTTCATGATCGGCTTGGTTCATATATCGCCTTGTTTCCAAAAATGCATTATTTTAAGAAATTTTATTAATAATTTATATCATGTTAGTCAATTAGTCTTGGAAACTTTGTGTTGGAATCTTATTCCCACGTTAGTTCCTTTGCC